>NC_086318.1:269726990-270026990 GCF_036172605.1 Pelobates fuscus | reverse complement strand
TGTTCCAAGAGGATAGAAATAGATGCCACATTTTTAAATCGGCTCTAGCTGGTTCGTCTAAGTTAGTTCTGGAATCGTTTTTGGGGAGACCGTGTAAGAGAGAGAGAATTCTGGAAATAACTTACCTTCCCTGTGGAATTATCCTCATTGTGAAATTGAGTGACCCCAGAAGTTACTGTAGCTCTTTCCTTGTGCAAGACCCTCGTGAGGTGCAGATATCAATGTACGCTAGAATGCAATCTACCTTTGCTTGGGGCAGGCTAGCTTGCATTGAAATTGAATTGAGTGTTATCCCCAGGAACGTAATCTCGGTGTTGGGACCTTCTGTTTTGTCCGGGGCTGCTGGAACTCCTAAATCCACAAATAGTGACAGCATGTGATGTAGGCTGCTTGGTGTGAAGTGGTGTGGTTCAATAGAGAGAAAATCGTCCAAATAGTGAATGATCACAGGACATCTGCATTTGTTAAGTAGGAGCCAGGTCAAAGTTTCGGCAAAAATATCAAAAATCCTAGGGCTACTTTTGGAGTCAAAAGTTAGTCTGGTTGCGAAATAATACTTGTCTTCCCACTTAACGGCATGCAGGTGCCAGAGTGATTGATGGATTGGCAGTAGTTTGAATGCATTTGTAATATCTGTTTTACTAATCCATGCTGCCTTGCCAGAGTTAATGATAGCTTGTATGGCACCATCTATTCTAGTGTGTTGTAGAGAGAAATCATCGGATGGTATGAGTGCATTTAAGCTAGGTGTCGTGGAAGAGTGAGTTGCTGAAAAATCAATTATGAGTTTTTTTGTTTTTTTTATTGTTAAACTTCCCTGTAGCAATGCATAGAAGGTTTGTTCCCCAGGAGGTGAAGGTAGGGTTGTAAAAGGCCCCATCATGAAACCATTGTTGATTTCTTTATGGAGGAGTTCCTGTAGACTACTAGGGTCAGTGAGCGCTGACTGTAGGTTGGGGCACTCAAGAATTCCTGTGGGGAGTGCAACAAAACTTGTGTGAAACCCATTAGAGAAACCAGATATGAGAAAATCTACCAGATCTAAAGAAGGATAATTAGACAGGTAACGTTGCAGATTAGGAATGTGTATTGGTGTAGATGATCTTTAAGGATACAATCTGTTTGGGCACATTGCTTTAGCATGTGCTCTGTAACAAAGTGAGCACACGTGAAGAGTCTGCAAGCACTGTAACTACAACCTCTGGCATTGAAGTTGTTACAGACTTGAACCTTTCCAAGAAAAACGATTGGCCTGCCTAGTTTATCTCTCAATTCTCTTTGGGCCGGTTGGGTTGATACTCAGGGTGGGCATTGCTATTGGAGGGAATTGCTACATTGCTGGGACAAAACTTAACATGAGCTGCTGAGGAACATATTGTGCAAGAAGGTGTTTTGAGACCCGCAAAATGTCTACAAAATAACTCGGTGTCTAACTGGCTCCAGTCGGTAGGTGTATTATATTGGGCCAGTGACGCAGCCGATCTGGATGCGAAGGACTTGTGGTAATCATAAAAAGCGTAGCCTCCATATTTACACGCCAAGTCAATTATCTTATGTAAATATGAATCAAGTTCTTCTCTACGCTGGGAAAAAGCAGAACAAATTACGTCCCTGTGAAGGCCGAAAGCCTGGACAAATTCAGGGATATTTAATTTCTGTTCAGTCTTGGGTCTTTCGATTTCATAACTACTGACAAGTCATCAAACGTGCATGATTTGTTCTCAATTATGTCTTGAGAAGCTATGAGTAGAGAAGCCAGATTAATGTATTTCCCCTCTATTATGTCACGTTTAATGTTTTGTGGGATTAGATTAATTGGGTTTATTATGTTGGTACTTTTAGCAGGTAGAGGGTTAGTGTTCCCTCCTGGGTTATGCTCTGGCTGGGCTATAGGTACTGGAGACTCCATAATGGTTGGTCTGCTATTAGATTCCAAATTATCCAAACTGTTATTTATTGTGGCTACAAAAGACATGAGGGAGGCTTGTTGTTGTGCAGTTCTAAAAAAGGCTATTTTGAATATTGTCCTCATTCACATTTAATAGGCAAAAAAGTTTGGCTTTCCTGGCTGTGGCCAGGAAGGGAATATTTTTCTTTTTAAGTCAGCAGTAATTTTCGATTATTGTCCAGGATCTATAGCTGAACGCTGGGCTGGCCAGTATGGTTTGCCTTGTCTGCGAGCCTGGTCTGGTCGGGGTGCTGGTAACCAACAGGTCATCTCCTTGTATGGAAGTGTTAGACACGCTAGGGGGTTGAGGCAGATAACTTTGTAAACATGGTATTCGTGTGGATATGAAGTAACCCAGTTTACTAGTTTAGTGCCCTAAGGGGAACTTATATTATTCTCACCATCCTAGGTGACACCCTTACTACTTGCCAAGTGGCTTTGAGAGGCTCTACCTATGATTTGGCTTGTGGGGCCTTTGTGCCACTGAGGTGGGTGGCGGGGTGTTGGCCTCTCAGTGACACGTATAAGATTTTAATATTGATTGGCCGTGACGAGTGAGGCCCTAACTAGGACTTGGGCCAATAGGGCTTGTACCTCCTAGCATAGGGATGAATGTTGGCCTTGCGGAACCACTTAACTAAAAGCGAAGAGGCCTATGGAATTTTACCTAATTGGCAAGGGTTTATTAACCTTACGTTCCTACCCAACTGTTTTTTTTTTAAAATTAATACACACATAGAAACATAGAATGTGACCCATTTAGTCTGCCCAAGTTTTTAAATACTTTCATTAGTCCCTAGCCTTATATTATAGTTAGGATAGCCTTATGCCTAAACTCCTTTACTGTGTTAACCACTACCACTTCAGCTGGAAGGCTATTTAATGCAACCACTACTCTTTCAGTAAAGTAATACTTCCTGATATTATTTTGAATCCTTTGCCCCTCTAATTTAAGACTATGTCCTCTTGTTATGGTAGTTTTTCTTCTTTTAAATATGGTCTCCTCCTTTACTGTGTTGATTCCCTTTATGTATTTAAATGTTTCTATCATATCCCCCCCTGTCTCACCTTTCCTCCAAGCTATACATGTTAAGATCCTTTAACCTTTCCTGGTAAGTTTTATCCTGCAATCCATGAACCAGTTTAGTAGCCCTTCTCTGAACTCTCTCTAAAGTATCACTATGCTTCTGAAAATATGTTTTTATTTAAAATGTTGCCCCTCATTTTTTTTATGTGACAGTTTCAGATGAATGGAATTCAATTCATATTGTACGAATGAAACTGTGAGTAAGGAAACAGACAAAAGTTTATACGAAAAGCAAGTTTACATGAAATGCAGCATTATTTGAACAAACTGTTTTAAATGACAGTTTCAGACGAACGGAATTTAATTGATATTGTACGAATGGAATGGTGAGCGTGGAAACGAAAGTTTATACGAAATGCAAGTTTACACGAAATGCAGCAAAACTCCGCCACTGCTTTTAATTTCAAAACATGTTTCCATCTTTTTATAGATATGTTTAATCTTTTCTGATTTTATTTTATTTCAATCAATTAAAAAATACGACCAATGTTTCGGTCCCCGTTCGGGACCTTCCTCAGGGTCAAGTTCAACAGGACAATACATTACATTGCAATATATACCACTACAATTAAGAAAATGACTCACCAGTGTGTTTGCCACCGAACCCGCCGTCACCAAGTGCACTTCCGGGTATGCGCGCGCATCGTTAAGCGTGCCCCGCCTCCCGTCACGTGATTGTACGTGATTGGTCGTATTTTTTAATTGAGAGCAGTCTGCCTCATTTGGATCATATATATATATATATATATATATATATATATAAAAAATTATTTGCTATTTTTATTTAAAACTTTGTCCCTTTTTAATTTATATTAATTTATTTTTAATTTATCTCTTTTTGCTGTTTTTATTTGACATTTTTCCTTTTTTTTTTTTCTCTCTTGCTGTTTATATCCCCCTCCTTGCGGGTGCTGCTGAGCTAATTAGGGGCAGTGCCCCTTAATTTCTACCTGTGTGGGATTTGTATTGCCAATATGAACCCACTACTGACTCATAGAACTTGCTCACTGGAGTTTGCTTGACAGTAGGCTATTTCAAGTAGTCTCTTTTAAGTAGGAGTTCAAACAACAGGAGTTTAAACTAAAAACGATTTTAAACCAAAAGAATAAATATTGTTTTGCTCACTTGTGTTTTTGGTAACTGAGAATGAGTGCTAGCAAGATTGCGAGTTTTACTCAGTGCACATCCTGCTGCATGTATGCATGCCTGGATGAATCTGTCCAGGGTCCATACCTCTGTGGTGGGTGTGAGAGAGTTGCTTTTCTGGAAGCTCCGATTGGAGATCTGGAGAGGCAAATTGCAACACTGGGGGAGATTCATAATCTTGAGCAGGAGTTTAGAGGGTGCAGGTAGTGGAGTGGGAGGAAATGAGACAGTTGGTGAGCAGGCACATAGCTGGGTAACAGTGGGGCGAGGAAGCAGAGGGAATGGAAGAGGAAAGGTTTAGCTAGTCCTGATCTTGTGCAGCCTAACAGATTTGCCTGTTTAAGTGAAGATGTTCGGAGTATCAGCTAAGGAGTAGCTTTACTGCAGGAAGCTGTTCCTTCTAACAGCCGTGGGAACAGTCCCTCTAGTACGGGTGGGGTTGAGAGGGTAAGGAAGGCTAGACAGGTTGTGGTGGTACGGGACTCTATTATTAAGTTTTGGTGCAGGAAAGAGGGTTTGGGGTTTTTAGAGCACTGGGCTGATTTTGCACTTGGGTACAACTTGTATAGTCGTGATGGATTGCACCTAAATGGAAGAGTGTCTGCTGTGCTGTGGATAGGATGGCTAGAAGGTTGGAGGAGATTTTAAAATAGCAGTAGGGGGGAAGGTCAAATCAATCTAGAAAATGGATATAGGATATAAAGGAGATGGACTTTAGCTCAGTATAAGGGGAGTGGGGATGGAGGGAGGTGAAAGCTCAGAACAGAGGAGGTATGTAATATTGATGATAATTCACAAAAAAGTACAAATGACTCATGATAATATTAAATGTATGCTTACTAATGCAAGGAGTCTAAATAACAAAATGGGGGAATTAGAGACAATAGCATACACTAAACAACATGACATAATAGGCATTACAGAAACATGGTGGGATGAGACACATGACTGGGCAGTTAACTTAAATGGGTAGAGGCTATTTAGGAAGCATAGGAAAAACAAGAAGGGTGGTGGGGTATGATTGTATGTCAACTATAAGCTACAGTTAAATCTTAGGCATGTGGAGGGTGACGAGGAACATGTGGAAGCTTTATGGGTAGATCTCTGCTTGGGGCAAATGAAGGGAAATTAATTATTTGTTGTGATATATTATAAACTACCTAATGTAAATATTAATGAGGAATAGCAGCTGTTAGAGCAAATTGGGAAAGCTGCAAATCGGGGTAACACGTTAATTATTGGAGATTTTAATTACCCGGATATAAATTGGGTAATTAGCACATTTCTCAGTATGTACCATTGGGTAATAAATATAAAAGAAACAAACCAATGTGGCTTAGTAGAGAAGTAAAACAAGATATTGAAATTAAGAAAAGGGTATTTAAAACATTTTAATCGGACAAATCAGAGGCATCCTATATAAGATCTATGGAAGCCAATAATGCTTGCAAAAAGGCAGTTAAAATGGCTAAACTAGAAAATTAGAAATTGATAGCCAAAGAATGCAAAAACAAGTACATCAATTAAAAAAAAAAAAAAAAGTCATGTATGTAATTAAAACCAAAAGAGTAAGGGGGGCGGAGCTTACCAGCCGAACGAGCAAGTCGCACATGGCGGGAGCTCCCGCATCTGAGGCCCTGATTCTGGGCATTGCGCCCGACCACCGCAACGTGCCCGCGGCGGACAGCCACCTTCACACCCAGGAGGTCAAGCGGAGTCTGGAGATACCCGGTTCGGGACTCCCCGCCTCAGAATCGGCCGCTTCACAACCCGCGGCCTGCACGGGTGGGAGCCGTGGAGAGACGGCCGCTCTCCCGGTTCTCAGGCTAAAGAGGGGACACTCACGCACCGCTCCCCCCCCCCCTATGGACCGGTGGGGGATATCCCGGTCTGCACCAGCACGAGACACGCCAAACGGAGACATCAAAGCAGATGCTCCCCCAAGCAGTATGGAAGCTGTAGAGCCCAAGATGGCGGACAAGCCAAATACCACTACACGTGGCCTGCTGCAACCACAACGCAGCTCTGACAGACACGCAATGAAGAAGATAAGGGAGACGAAACATGGCACAAGGGACACCCTAGTCACCCCACCCAGACACCCCCAGGAGTTCTTTGACCAAATCTGCTCCAGCTTTTGGCCACAACTTCGCTACAAGGTCCGGGCCTTCAAACAGGTAGCTCGAGCGGTGGCAGCATGGATCAGACCAGCTACCCGGCGGCACCTGTGTGAGTATCCGCAACGAGCACCCAGGGCGGCCTCTGGTAAGGGACAAAGACAGAAGGCGAAGCAGCGAGCAGCGATGGCTCACATCTCAGACGCCAACACTCACTTTTTCAAGCGTCCACAACCAGCAAAGAAAGCCTGCGGACGAGCAACAACCCAGCCCCAACAATATCCCGAAGCAAGCAGACAAGCTAAGGGGCCAGCTCAAGAGACTGCTCTCAGCCGGCAAAGTACAACCCCAACACAAGTGGTGTCCCCCATGTGGCAAGCCTCGGACCGCTTTCAAACCCACGCCATCAGCCTGCCGCCCACGGGCGTAGGGTAAAAGGGGACATTTGGGGACATTTGCCTCTAGATGGCATAATAGTATGACACTGTGCAAAACCAATAGGCTACCTAGCTCTCTTAGAACTTTCCACGCTATTTGTGTCTCTCCCAGATAGGCGTTTATTTTTTACCAATGTGCATTGGCTTATATCGGCATTTTAGACCGCAAGTTGAATATGTTGAAACATGTCTCTGCTAATATGCCTTCTCTTCTCTTCTCATCTTCTCACCTTCTCAGCCCTGTATTGCTATAAACTAAATTGCGCTCAGGCTGCTTATAGACGAAATCACTTTTGGCATTGTATACCTTTAAATACCCGATTCAGTTACGCTAGTTACCATACTATTTTGATATATGTCATTAAGTCTATCTGTATGTACTCCTGCATGTGCAATCCTCCCTGACACATCAGACTTAAGCGTAGCAAAGCATACATTAACATACAATCTACTGATAAGCGAAGATATGCAACAGCAACGTTCACCCTAAGCTACTGTTACCGAGCGATGATGTAACTTACTATAACTAATGCGAATAACCTATGTGTACCAAGCCTGCCTTAACATAAAAATTGTGCTTGTTCCATTTAAATGCTATATAACAGTTGACAAATCTGTATGCTCAATATGATGTAATATGCTGTTGTGGCATTGCTGACAAACGGTTGTTATTCATGCACAACAAAAATAAAGAATTTAAAAAAAAAAAAAAAAAAAAAAAAAAAAAAAAAGAGAGTAAGAACTATTTTGGTGTATGTATAAAGTGTGCAAAAACAAGTGTACTCCCACTAAGGGAATGAACAGTGTAATTAATAAATAATTGTACTATAGAAGTAAACTACACTTGATAAGAAATGTGTCTGTGATAAATAGAAAATGAGTGTTTTTAATGCTGCTCCTTTAACCCCTTGAGGACACATGACATGTGTGACATATCAAAATTTCTCTTTTATTCCAGAAGTTTGGTCCCTAAGGGGTTAAGATAAAGTGTCCCTACACTTTCTTATATCAGACAAAATAGCAGAATAAGTAAGGTAGCACAGGAAATATACCCACTAATCACAGTTGTAATAAACATATTCAACATTTATTTGGTATTCTAAGCAATCAAATACAAACTACTCACAGAGTTGTAACACAGAGTTGTAATAAACATATTCAACATTTATTTGGTCTTCTAAGCAATCTAAACATGTATATAACATACAAAATACTCTTCTAAGCAATCTAAAAACGTATATATAAAATACAAAATACTCTTCTAAGCAATCTTGTATGTATGTACACCGGAAACATAGATGGGTCTGTTAACTAAAGACCAGGAAAAGGCAGCAATTTTAAATAACTATTTTTCTTCAGTATATATTAATGAGGATCCTATGGCAAAAGATATGCAAATGATTGCTGCAAAAAACTTGCATATAACTTGTGATTGGATGACTTGAGACAAGGTGCTACAGCAGTTAAAGAAAATTTATATAAATAAAGCTCCGGGACCTGACGGTATTCACCCACTAGTACTTAAGGAGCTAAGTGGGGAAATAAGTGAACTTCTGTATTTAATTTTTTTTGTTTCAATTACTGTACCGGAGGATTGGAGGAAGGCAGATGTTGTTCCTATATCTAAAAAGGTTCAAAATCCTTAACTGCTGTGACTGGGAAAATATTGGAAGGGCTATTAAAGGATAATATTCAGGAATTCATTGGGAACAACTTTGTTATTAGCAATAATCAGCATGGTTTTATGAAATATAGGTCATGTCAAACTAACCTAATTGCATTCATGAAGAAGTAAGTAGAAGTATAGATCAGGGTGTTGCAGTGGATGTGATATACTTGGATTTTGCCAAGGCATTTGATACGGTTCCTCACAATAGGTTAGTTTTAAAACTAAAATAAATTGGTCTAGATGATTATTCTTGTTCTTGGGTAGAACATTGACTTAAGGATAGAGTACAACGAGTTTGCATTAATGGTAAATTTTCAGGCTGGACAAAAGTGGTAAGTGTTTTGGGACTTCTTCTATTTAACATATTTATAAATGATCTTGAAATAGGCATTCAAAAGCCATGGTTCAGTGTTTGCAGATGACACAAAACTCTGTACAGTAATAAAATGTGAGCAGGATATTGCTTTGCGGCTGAGGTGCGGCTGAGGTATTTGGATAGATTGCGGGGTTGGGCACTAAAATGGCAGATGACATTTAACATAGAGAAATGCAATGCAATGCACCTTGGGGTCAAGAATGCACAAGCAACTTATACCCTAAATGGTAGTGAATTAGGGATAACCACACACGAGAAGGATTTGGGAATGGTCAATCTGCAGTTGCTAAGGCCCGTGAGGTTTTGTCATGTATAAATAGGGGCATAAATTCTCGGGATGAAAATATAATTTTGCCTCTTTATAAATCGATGGTAAGACCACACCTTGAATATGCTGTGCAATTTTGGGCACCTGTTCTAAAGAAGGATATCATGGCACTAAAAAAAGTGCAGAGACGAGCTACAAAATTGATACAAGGAATGAAGCATTTTAGTTACGAAGAAAGGTTAAAAAATGTTTGTAGCGGAGAGCTGATGTCCCACAGCTGAACTAATATATTAAGAGGATGCAGGAACAAGTAATAAATCCAAGAGAATATCCAGCACAATCAGCAATAAAATCCAATAGTATCCCATCACCTTTCCCAATCACTGGACGACACACAGTATCAGGAGTAGAACGGAAGTTTAATGGCAACATTCCTGCTTTTATGATATTCTCCCATGCAAGGGAGGGATTCACCACAATTAGTACAGTAACCAATCCCATAGACGTTACCTCCCACACATCTCCTCCCCTTAGATTAATAGTTAACACAATTATACAATGCATACTTTTCCCCACTTTTTAGATGTACCCCAAATATGTGAGATACACCTTTAAATATGTTACCCCCTGGTAGCCCTGATCTGGGTGAGGAACATATCCAAAAATCACCCAGATCAGACCAGGGGTTCAGGAGTTATGGGAAGGTAAACTTTTGACCGACCGTATGGGTAAGGTAGCCGAAAATAGTTCCATGAGATCTGGCCCTGCGGTCGGTCTCCGTTCATGCCTCAAAAGTCCCAAAAGGCTATACCATCCATAGTTAAGTCGGTAACCGGATGAATCCCATAGTTCGTGGGATTCATCCTACCGAACGATGGGCCGTTCGTGCGTTTCCATCTGTGTTTTCTGAAGCCCTGGAGGTCTTAGCAGTGTTCGGTTAGTCGAGTGTCCGTTTTGAGGTCCAGATACTCGACGACCAAACACCGCTGTTTGCGGGTTTAAAATGGCCGCCGCCACGTGTTCGGCTGCCGAAATGGCGGCCACCCAGGGAATGTAGCAGCGTGTTCGTACGTTCAAGGGAATATGAAAAGCAATCAGGGAGGTAAATTACATCCATTCTTCACATCAGGGTGGTCTGGTTGTTCGGTACATTGTTCGTATGGTGAATTTAGTCGTTCACATGCAAGCTGGTATATCCTTATACCGAACAAAGTATGGCCACATATAAGTGTATGCAATTCTGTATACTCCAGGCACAGGAAAAACTCTGAAGTGCCAACAATAAAAGAAATAGATGGGACAGATAAAAGGGGTTCTGCTACAATGTAAATCTCTTTAGTTTGGAAAAATGGCGCCTCAGAGGGGATATGATAACATTGTACAAATGTATATTGGTGTCAGTACAAACCAATATCTGGAAATCTATTAATAAACAGGACTATACATAGGACACAAAGTCACACATTTAGGCTGGAAGAAAGGAGATTTCATCTAAGGTAAATATTTTTTATTTATTTATTTTTTTTTACAGTCAGAGCAATAAGGATATGGAATTCTCTGCCTGAAGAGGTGGTTTTATCAGAGTCCATACAGATGTTGAAACTGCAATTGGATACATACTTGCAAAAACATAACATACAGGGATATCATTTCTAATTAGTGGGGTAATAGCTGCTTGATCCAAGGAGACATCTGACTGCTATTTTGGGGTCAAGAAGGAATTCTTTCCTAGTTTGTTGCAAAATTGGAAGTGCTTCAGATTAGGTTTTTTGCCTTCTTTTGGATCAACAGCAAAAACATATGTGAGGAAGGCTGAACTTGATGGACACAGGTCTCTTTTCAGCTATGTATATAACAGTCTATAGGAAGATAGCACTCCAGGGACTAGATAATAAGGTGAAAAAAAACGATTTTATTCAGCAATATGCCACAGTGATCAACGTTTCAGTTCCAGTACAGAACTTTTGTCAGAAATATCGTGCAATAATTCATTTATTTCAGTAATGCAACGTAAAAGGGGAAACTAATATATGAGATTGATGCATTACATGCAAAGATAGTTCAAGCCGTGATTTGCCACAAGTGCGATAATAATGGCTTACAGCTCGTGAAAACCCCAAATCCACAATCTCAGTAAATTAGAATATTACATGCAATAAATAAAACAAGGAGTGTACATAGAACAATATTGGACCTCTGAAAAGTATAAGCATGCATATGGACTCAGTACTTGGTTTGGGACCCTTTTGCAGCAATTACTGCCTCAATGCGGCATGGAAGCCATCAGATGGTGGCACTGCTGAGGTGTTATGGAAGACCAGGATGCTTCAGCTCTTCTGCATTGTTCGATCTCATGCCTCCTCTTTCTCTTGGCAATGCCCCATAGATTCTCTATGGGGTTCAGGTCAGGCGAGTTTGCTGGCCAATCAAGCACAGTAATCCCACGGTCAATGAACCAGGCTTTGGTGCTTTTGGCAGTGTGGGCAGGCGCCAAGTCATTCACAATTTTTCCCCACCATAACCTATTTTGATTTTGCTTCCCAAGCACTACCAAGCCTCAATAAGAAAACCAGTAACCAACCTCATGCTGATGAGTTAACAATGAAACAGCTGTCCATGAGTGGTTCATTGGTTTTGCATATTTTCCTAAGTTGTGTTCCAAGCTGTTGTATACAGCAAACAGACTAAAAGGAATCCATGTTTAAAATAGAATGAGGCAAAAATGTGATTCTATGTTTAACTAATTTGCATATGCCCACCCAGAATCCTTTGTGGTAGTAACATCACTGCAGATTTGTGATTTCTGTGGGAAAAGTCTCATGGCTTGACTGGTGTGCAGATTTTTGTTTAACATTGTAATATATATATATATATATATATATATATATATATATATATATATATATATATATTTAGGTATAAGGTGCACTCACAGGTCTTGATGAGAAGATTATTTTATTTAGTGATGCAAATTGCATGTGCAATCAAAGTTTTTTGATCAACGTTTCGACCCCTGTAGAGTCTTTTTCAGGATCTTGAATCAAAATCATCAATCAGAATCATCTTGATCAAAAAACTTTGTTTGCACATGTAATTTGATGAGCATCTTCTCATCAAGACCTGTGAGTGCACCTTATACCTATTTTTTGTTTATATACCAATGCTGAGGTTTGCACCCAGGCAAGAAAATTTATTATTCATTGCAACAGGGTGAGTGCCAAGACTACCTCTTTATATATATATATATATATATATATATATATATATATATATATATTATACAAACCCGTGCACTCGCTTATTAACTAAACAGTGATTTCAAATCCTAAATAGTACTATTTAAACACACCTCACCTAGGTAGAAAATAATGGGGGTTTGGTTACATTATATGATCATACATTGCATAAGCCTGCCAACTGCATCAAAGTACCCCATTCTTGGCAGGTCCTACTCTAGCAGCCTAATGCTTGCTCTTATGAGATTAATCCACTTACTTGGGAAATGCTTCCTTACTGGGACTCTCTGCAAGTCAAGGCTAAATAGGATCCTGGAATGAGACACCTGTGACAGGGAGGGGTGCAAAACCCAGGGGTTGGCCTAGACCCCCACAATTATAAACAAAGTCAGGAGGGCTGCACTCACCTAAACATGCATATATTACAGGGTGCTACTGGGACCAAAATACAAAATATACAAACCAGTGCACGGAGCTGCTGTAATGGTAAGTAACAGCTTGCGCCCAGCCCCCCTCCAGCACAGCCCATCCACTGGACCACCAGGGAATAATGTAGCCCCCCTCTCTGGCCATGTATTAAGCAGGGAGGGTGGACAAAAAATAAATACAAATTTTAATAATATTAAAATAAAATAAAAATGTTATACTATTAAAATAAAAATTAAATAACATTTTAAAATACACACTCTGCATCACATACACAAACACACTCTGCATCATATACACAGACACACACTGCATCACATACACAGACACACACTGCATTCATACACACTTCATTATATACACACACTACATTCATTATATAAACACACTGCATTCATGATATACACACACTGCAAATAAATATTCAATTGATATAATTTTTTTGGGGATCTAATTTTATTTCGAAATTTACCAGTAACTGCTGCATTTCCGACCCTAGTCTTATACTTGAGTCAATAAGTTTTCCCAGTTTTTTGGGGTAAAATACAATATTAGGGACCTTGACATATATATATATATATATATATATATATATATATATATATATATATATATATATATATATATATATATATATATATATATATATATATATATATATATATATATATACTATAAACAACACTTTTAAAAACACATACCTGTCTAATAAAGACAACAATGTAAGTCGGTCATGCCAAATTTCCATCCACTTCTCAGGAAAAATGCTGCATTTATAAAATAACTTTTTTGAGAAGCTTGAAGCCTCAGCATGTGATGAACATTGTTTTGCTTGATTCAAAATCTGTAAAACACACAAAATGAAAAGATTTAAAAATTGGATGTTCTGATATGCACATTGCATTCATTGTAATAAAGTAATATGTACAGACATGTGTCATCACATAATTATCCTATGCGTGATCTCATGAATTCCCAGACTGATTATGTAATATACTTGCTAAAGTGTCCTTGCAGTTTTTGCGTATGCTGGGAAGACCTCTCGGAATTTGGCAATATGCATAGGTGAGCATAACTGTAACGTACGCCACCACTGCCAAAACATTGGGACAGTCTGCCGCCCTAACATACATTTAAGGTAACACTGTTTGTGTAGACCCACAGTATTTTGGCTCAATCCAAGCTCTTTACTTTTTTTGTGACATACTTGCTATACATGTGGATTTTTGTTTTCTGTCTCACTCATATATGTGTTTTTTTGTCGTAAGACATGTTACTATTGTTACTACAATGTATGAATATGATGGTGGTTACCATCACTTGAAGCATATGTACCCAGATAATGCTTATGTTTAAGTCACGCTGTGCCCATTATAGGTACACAATGGGTATAATTTTATTTGGAATGTGTTGTGTGTAATCTTCTGTTTGCTGTGCTACTTGGGCAGCACCACCTGCTGGCTGTGAATGAGTCTGCAATAGCTATGTGCAGCACCACCTGTTGGTTGCAACAGTAACATGTGCTCTCTGAATAGGAAGGCTCAATCATTTGCATATTCAGGTAGATTTGCATATTAGAGTTAATGCAGGCAGGTGACAATTTGTTTTTGTCCGTTTTTGTCTTCTCTGTCCTTTTATGAATATTGTGTTTTGTTCTATAAGTGCATGTATGATTCCCCATATGATTATAGTCTATGTTTAGGATTGAGTGTGTCGCAATAAGTTTAATGTAATGTGGATATGGGGGTAGTCTTGAGTGTAAAGGGTATTCCATTGGGAACTATGCATCCCATCTGCTTTTCAGGGACTCCAGTAGCAGCATTTTTGGACAGTCTTGTTGGCTGCACCATGTCCTGGTCATGTGTCAAGAAAGAGCTAGGAAGATGGGGAGACCAGCCAGGGGAGATATAGCATGACCATGGTCTCAGCGAGGAACCCTGTCTGAGGTGGCAGACCCACATCCCCAGTGGCATTTCTTCACAATGGATACTTTTATTTATTGATCTAATAAAGATTAATTTAATTTACTATTTTGGTATTTTGCAATGTTATGTATACAGTTTACATTTTGACCATCAGAGGGAGTGACTACTCACTGATCTGCACCTTATTCTAAATTTCACGTGATACTCAGGTAAGAAAGAAAGATGAATATCAAACTCTGAAAAAAAGTGTTTGCAAAACCGAGACACAAACTGAATACCTCTAGTCGGAAATATTCCCAAAGGTAACCAGTGTAAATAAAAATACACTTGAAGCAGATCCCCACTTGTTTAAAGAAGGTTGTTTAAAAAGGGGAATGAAGAATGCCAGTTTGGTAAACTGATCGACAACTAAGAGATTGCACTATGACCATGGGAACTAGGTAAGGCAACAAAGTCCATGAAGATATGGTTGCAAAAATTCACAAGCCAATTGATGGGAAGATTTGAACTGAACACATGTGACAAACAGTTAAAAAGTCTTTGGGGGGGCGGGGCCCGACCGCCATGCTGACCGGTCGCGGGCTGGAGAGGCTCCCGCCAAACTTGTTCTCCAGGGGCTAAATACCTCAGCTCCCTACCTACATAGGAGTCCAGGAGATGCCCCATGGGTCCAGATAGCTGCAGGTGGTGCTGCGGTCCCCAAGATCGGGAGTTTTGGAGCCCCAGGGGGTGAAACGAGGCTTTGGGGCCTGCAACCTGTGAAGGTGAAGACCAGGACGGACGGCCGCCGTCCTGTTTGTGAGCCTGGCTGACACGCAGCGACCTTGCGAGATGCCTCACGGGTCCCGCTCCCCCCCCCCCCTTGGGCCGGGGGGGTCATCCCGGTCCACACTGGGGGGCATTGCCGCCTACCAGTCGGCCCCTCTCCAGGCTCACCGTGCAACATGAGACTGAGCGCCAAAATGGCGGCAACATAACTGAGGATGCATTAAACAACTTCGAATACCAATCAAAGGTTGCCTCTTTTTACAGAGGAGTGTGTATAACAAAAGTGCTCAAAAAAGTCGGAAAGTGATTTACAGGCAGCTCAATACACTGGTGTGGAAATATCCTCTATTCCACTGAATAAATTTAGTAGATATTGGTGCGGTGTAAGTGACAAGGACCTACACCTATAAGTGGAGTGCTCAAACACAGATAAATCTTACCAAAACGTAGTCTCATTCAATGGTAAAATATGGGGTACATGTCAAAGTAAAATTCAGAAAATACAATATAGTGTAGATGGTACTGAAAAATGGCTTCACAGTGATTATAATGATATCGTGCTGAATATTACACTCACATTTCAAGGAGCCTGTATATAGAAAACACTGGCTCCGTATAAAGGCTTGTGTGCTGTTATGGTAGCACCACCCTCCTACTTCGGCTTGAAGAATTTCTCAGGAACACGAAAAAAAGGGAAGAAAGCAGACCAATGTGTAGACTTATGGTGATAAATGACACAGGTATGTGTTCAATAAATGGGGTGCTCACCTGGTCCTGAGCCTACGAATCCCGGCTCTAGGTGTGTAGATTTTGTGCCAATTTGAATGGGGATGGCACTTCCCTGTGAGGATTCCTTGGAGGCTCCAAAAAGGACTTGGATGAGGTTTTGAATGAAAATGGTGAATTTATTGGTTTAAAATAAACATAAAAACAAAGATGATAAAAGTCCTCAAATAAAAGTCCTTTAAAAATGGCCAATACGCGTTTCACTCTCAAATAGAGCTTCTTCAGTCAGCTGTAATGTTAGTCCTCTGAATCCTCCATTTTAAATGTCATCTGGGTCTTCCCCTTTAATGAGTTAAGTTCATTCTGCCCAATCAGATTCAATTTCACATAATGTGTGTGTGTGTGTACCTTTAATAGGTTAATGATGTTAACGCCTTTATTAGTCTATTTTTTCATTGGTGGGCAGCGTTGGTTGGCGGAAGTGCTTGTTTTCAACCGGGTGGTTGGCGGAAGTGACGTCACGTAATCATGTGATCGCCATCCAGCCACTCCCCAAAAAAAATAAATAAAAATAAAATAAAAATAAAAACAGCTGAAAAAAGCAAATAGAGCTGCAGAATTGAAATGACAGTAAAATTGCATAATGTCATTAAACAACTTCGCCTACCTACGCGTTGCGCTATAATCGTGCGACCGACTCTACCTACTGCCGACACACAAGCGATGGATCCCTTCAGCAGCTCTGGTCCATTAAATCAAAGATCGGGGTTGGTACCCGTGGATGCCTTCCCGGGCATGGAGCCCCCAGAGATCACACACCATGAAGCAGCTGCTGCTGAATGTCACCAGCTGGAGCAGACCTCACTCATAAGACACGGCAGACCTGTTCGGAGGCGCACCCCTGGAGGCCTTGGAAGATGGGACAGGACCGACCAGTTAACGCACTCCGGCAACTTCCCATTATTGGGGATCTGACAGAGGACTCATACAAGATGGAGGTTACCAAACCGCCTACACTCACTGGACGCAATTGAACCCTGATTTAGTTTTATTTTGATTTTGACCTGCTGCCTTATATTTTATTATTTTGATGCCCTTCTAATGCTCATGCCAGTTAAAACGGTAATTGCACTGCAGTGACCGGTAGAGACCCGTGCTTACCCAATTTACCATGCTAGAGGTACCCAGCATTACTGATAAACCAAGCTCACTGTACCCCGGGCAGAGAACCCCTTTATAAGTCTCTCAGCTCTGTGTCAACGCATTTAGTTCAATCCAGCGGAGCTGTATCTAAGCCATTTGTTTCCAGGTAACTGTACCCACACGTAGCGCTTATACTGAATCTCTTTAACATTTAAGGAAATCACGTCTACCCCTCCCTGCATGGCCATCAGCGGCATGGGAAGAAAGCTGCAGGCAGCACCCTCAATCACTTAATCTTGCTTCTAGATTCCAGTGCTGCAATGCCCCTTTCTGTCGGAGATAGCCTTGGGTGTGTCCCCCAGTGGTTATACAGCCTGTTGAAGAATGCTATTGATAATCGTTCCCAACTACTATAAAGCCTAGATAGATGTGTATATCCGGTAACCCTGTATTGCAATTAAGCTCTAGGAAAATATCACTAAGCAAGTTCCCAATCTTGGCGTAATACCCTTACTAACTGCACCTACTGTGAAGTAGTTGTGTAGACACAGTTCAATCTAGTACGCTAACCCTGCTTCTGGTTGCATGTTGTCTCTTACTGCTCAGACAGCTTGGATTAACAGGTCTCATACATTGCATAACCTTAAAAGGTGCAGTTTGTGCGTACTGCTGACCAGCTAGCATATAGGGTTATTTCTTGTGTTCTCATCTCTTATTTCACAAGTATTTAAGTCTAAAACC
The DNA here is from genome assembly GCF_036172605.1 of Pelobates fuscus. Taxonomy (NCBI): domain Eukaryota; kingdom Metazoa; phylum Chordata; class Amphibia; order Anura; family Pelobatidae; genus Pelobates; species Pelobates fuscus. Next base: position 270,008,977 of record NC_086318.1, on the reverse strand, counting down.
AGTTTTCATGTTATTATATACAAATGTGCAATGTGTTCCCATGTCATGCCTTACTACATCGATGCTCATTACTGTATCGCGTGTCCATGCTGTTGGGGCATGGCAAATGCTTCTGTAACTGTGTTCCACTTTTGCACTAAAAAAATAAAGAATTAAAAAAAAAAAGACAGAACCAACCTAGTCTGTATATAATGTGAAACCACTTTAAACACTGCAGCAGCGGTACTGACATAACTGACCAAACCTACCTACTAAGTTGACCCACAGTTGCTCTACCGACTTAACTAGCTAAACTTACTTAACCTGCATGTATATGGGCATTACTTGTGTCATTGATAGACTAAACAGTAACCGTAACTAAACCTAGCTATAACTAAACGTAACTACAGTTGCTACATGTCCTTATTACTTCACAGCACATGTACTGTCTCACTGTGAATAAGCTTGATTTTCTTAAAAAAAAAAAATGCAGCCCATCTTGAACTTATATGTTAACACATTGTCTTTACCATTGTAACTCCTGTTATAAGTCATAGCAAAAGTTTGTACTTAACACTGCACGCCTAAAATAAAGAATTAAAAAAAAAAAAAAAAAAGTCTTTAGGGAGGGAGGGAAGGCTACCACAATTGATAGATTAAATTGTTTTATAAATACCTGGATGACCTACTGTTACGATTCTGGGAACCAAACACGCTAACATACACACACAGAAAAGGTGCTGTACCGGACCTTAGAGTGGCCGGGCTAAGCACACAAAGAATAGTCAGGAGACAAGCCGAGTAGGGGGAACCAGAAGACAGAATAATGAGAAACAAGCCGAGGTCAAAGGATAGGAGAAAGTCACAAAGTCAGATAAACAAGCCAGAGAGTACGTAACCAGAAACACAAGTTCAGTAGCAATACTAGCAAGCAAAGACCACAACAGGGCAGGGAGGAACAGAAAAGGTAAGTATTTAAATCATAAGGTTAATTCTGATTGGATATTTTCCAATCAGAATTAACAATCACACGTGGGAGATATCTAAACCTCCCACTGTGATTAAGGCACTGTGCCTTTAACGCCGGGCCAGGTGGCTGACCCCGGTGTGTAATATATTGGGCAGTCTCCCAGCGTGCAGCGTCATGCATGCTGCCGCTGGGGGACGTAGAGGAAGACGTGGGCGGCATCCGAGGCTAGAAGGATGCCGTTCGCCGAGCCCACGAGGAGGAGGGGACCGCGGACAGCTGGAGGGTGAGTACCACGAGCGGAGTGCAGCCTCCCCTCGCAGCCGCCGCGGGATCCTGACACCTACATGCCTAGAGGAATGCAATACTGCAACAAGGACATGTGCAGAGATTCAGGAACAAATAATTTCACATTAGGAGTTTCAGGAGGACTGAATGTTTGTGCAGAAACATTCTGCTCTGTGAGTTCAGCTGCTATGGTTGAAGTCACAAGGGCAAAAAGTGCCATGATCACAAACTGATCATATACTCATAAATGGTATACTAATGCCACTAAAGCCTATGACAACTTCAAAACCGCTTTCGCCACAACCCTTGTCGAAATCAGGAAGGAATAATTCATCTTGTCAAAAGCCTTTTCTGCATCTATTACCAGTATGAGGGAGGGCAATTATATCTAGAAGTTTTATGGTGTTCATAAGGGGTTAAGCCTGATTGATCAGGGTGGACTGGGCCTGGTAGCAAGGATTGGAGAAGGGATGCTAAAATCTTGACATAGATAAGATATTAGGATTAACTTTGGTCAAAAAAACTGGTTCTAAAGCTTCTGCAAAGGAAAGTGTTCTTGCCTGGCTTAGGAAGCAATGCAATAGGTAAGGACAGGGAGGAGGTGAGGGCTGAAAGAGATGTAATTAAGAAATGGTGCCCCAACTCCTTTAGATGAGATTCGATCAGGGACTGGGCTTTTGCCCATTGGAGTTGTCTACAGCAACCTGGAATTATTCTAGAGAGATCGGCTCCACCAGGCTAGAACTGACATTTGGAGGAACTATTGCATGAATATGTTTTGTTAAGTAAGCCCTGACGTTGTCTGAGTTTTGCAAATAGTGTACAGATGTTGGTAAAAGGTTTGCAAAACCTTTGCAATATCTGGGGTAGAATGCTTTACTAACCCATCACCAGATTTGATTTATGTTATAAAGGTAGTCTGGTGGTAAGCTTTTAACCCCTTTGTTACAAATCGCTATTTGTAACTGGCCCTTTAAATGAGAAAGTGCCCTGCTTCCCTGGATTGTGGAGAAGCATGTTTGCCAGCCTCCTGCCTCATGACTATGGCCCCTGGAAGATTGTGCCCCTGAAAATGTATTAACTTTAATTGGGTGTGTATGGCCCTTTAAGAACCGTCTGGGGACATATTGTGACTTTGCTGAACAATGCCCCTTTAAGACTATGTCCCCAGACCGGTAAAATAACTTGCCCCTGGCTTTCCCCCACTTGGTTCAGTAAATAGGGCTTACTGAACCAAGTACCACACAGGCAGACCACCCAGAAGTTAAAGTGTGCAGGCAATTTACCTCCCAGGCTGTGAGGTTACTGCCGGTCAATTGCACGTGGCGGCGGCCATCTTGGTTTCCTCGAATGCGGTCAGCGGTGTATGCTAAAGATTCTGTGGAACTAAAATCGGCTACACATTCTGCCGAACACCGCTGACCCTTACCTTCTCCCATACGGAACTTGCAGCTCCAGAGACTAAGTCCCGTTCGAAATGGGACTTAGTCGTTTTTTCGGCATGAAATTGACCGACCGCACAGCCCAAATCTATGGAACTGTTTTGGGCAGGAAATTGTGCTTGCGGTCGGTCATAAAGGACTTCCAGCTAACTTTTGATCCACTGGAGGGATTTGGCTGATTTTTGGAAGTGTTTATGTTTGATGTATGCTGAGTCTGAATATGCAACTTTTATTGAAATTGGATGTATGGTTTTAAAGTTACAGTGTGTGTGTAAAAACTGTATTTTTATTGTATGTAATAATTGGTTTAACTGTTTATCTGAGGGGAGGGAACCTGTGGGCTGTACTATGCTGTTATTGGTTAATTTCATCCTCCCCCTGGGAGTGTCCTGTGTGTACCTTATCCTAATAAAAAGCAGGCTGGGTGTTCCAGTCCTCAGACCTCTTCTGACCCTCAATACGTAGCCTTGTCTCGTTATTGGAGGGAACTGCTATATCACACTGGGGATTGCTATGCGCTGCATATTCCCCTGAGCTCTTAATCACTTAGCTCTTGTAAGAGCTTGTTCCGGATACGCTCTCCTGGAGGAGAGGTCTTCCCCACACGGTCCTGGAGGACAGAAGCCGATCCAGGGTGGAAGGAAGACGGCGCGGCTCCAGTTAAGCTACGGCGGTTGTGGAGCCTGCGGTGGTTGTGGTGTCGTCTGCAGTGCTTGGAGTCCTCTGAGAGCGCTAGGAGCATCCATCAACGGAGGGTACTCGGTCGGAGTACACGGAGCTCCGTTACATTGGTGGCAGCGGTGGGATGGCGTCCTAGTGCGAGGAGAAGCAGCTCAGAGACACTGGTAACGTTTGGAGTTCCAATTGAGGGCAACGCTAGCCATTGGGCAGCGCCCCTGGCTACAGCAGGATGGAATCAGCTGGTTTGCGGACAGCGTTCCATGATGAGGAGGAGGAGGAGGCCGCAGATTACAGGGATGCAGCCAGAAAGGAAATCTGGTATGATGCCCTGGAAGACGCCCAGTGGCGGCGAGGTGAGGGCCTCCCCAGTGATGAGCAGCGGCTACAGAAGCGTGTGGCAATGCGAATATGTCTATTGGGGGAGCAGCCCCTGGATGAGTGGGTGGCAAGACTAGAGACCCTGGTATGGCGAGAGATCGGGCTAGACAACGCCTACCAGGCCCTCTGGTGGCATACCATTCGACTTACTCCCTGGACGGCCGAGCACGACCTACCGGAGGGGGATGATTATGATGGTCCTGGTCTACTTATGGATGCCATGGAGGAGGATCTTGATTTCGGCAGCACGGAGGAGTCTAGGTTTTGGGACATCTACGACTACCGGATGGGCATGTATGTCTGGGCTGACGAACGCGAGGTGAGAAAAGACATGACCCACCTGGCAACAAGGGAGTGGGAGCTGGAGCAGGACTACATACACCTACTCAGCTTCGTGCAGCCCCAACCTACCCGACAAGCAGAACCAGACCTCCCTGACTGGTCCGGCGATGAACCCCAGATGGCAGGTAGAGATGGGACCGAGGTCTCTCTACCGGCCCTACAGGGATGCTGGGCAGTCGGCCCAGATCCCCAGCGGCAGTGTGTAACCCAGGGAGCTGATGATGTCGTCCATCCTCCCCAGCGGCAGTGTGTACCCCAGGGGGCCGAAGGTGCCGTCCTTCCCCCCCAGCAGCAGTGTGTCCTACAGAGAGCAGAGACAGTTGGTCCCTCTCTACAGCAACAGGACAATGGTAAGGGAGTGGAGACAGGCGGTCTCCCTCTCCAGCGGCAGTGGGTACCCCAGGGGGCCGAAGGTGCCGACCTTCCCCCCCAGCAGCAGTGTGTCCTACAGAGAGCAGAGACAGTTGGTCCCTCTCTACAGCAACAGGACAATGTTACGGGAGTGGAGACAGGCGGTCTCCCTCTCCAGCGGCAGCCTGTGTTTCCAGGAAAGGAGCACAGCACCCCCTCTCCCCAGCGGCAGCTTACCCTAACAAGGGGAGACACCAATCCCCCAGACGGCGCAGATGGGACCGTGGTCTCTGTGCCTGACCTACAGGGATGCTGGACAGCCTTTCCAGATCCCCAACTACCCTCACCGGGACAACCAGGGGAGGGGGTAAGTACAAATTCCCCTCCCCAGGTAACTCCTAGCGTGGCACCAGGGTTAACAGAGGCGATGTTAACCCCTACTGACGTCCATGTTCCCTTGGCTACCCCAGTAGAAGAGCTGGCATCTGGGCAGAGTGCAGTCGGCCTCTGCCCTACCTTTGTCCCTGGTCCAGAGCCTGATGTCCTGCAGGCTACCCCAGCAGAAGAGCTGGCATCTGGGCAGAGTGCAGTCGGCCTCTGCCCTACCTTTGTCCCTGATCCAGAGCCTGATGTCCTGCAGGCTACCCCAGCGGAAGAACTGGCAGCTGGGCAGAGTGCAGTCGGCCTCTGCCCTACCTTTGTCCCTGGTCCAGAGCCTGATGTCCTGCAGGCTACCCCAGCAGAAGAGCTGGCATCAGGGCAGAGCGCCGCTGGCCTCTGCCCTCCCACAAGTCCCCACAGCATGTTACCACATCACCACAGCAAAATACCCAGGTGCAGTAATTGTGTCTTGTGGGTGGGTCACCCTTGTACCTGTTTGTTGTGGGTGGGCTACTCTGGCATTTGGTTATTGTGGGTTGGTGGATCGACTAACGGAGGCACTGACCGACAGAAGGTCAGGTGCCTGGTTAGTCTTCCCCCCAAAGGGGAGATGTGTTACAAATCGCTATTTGTAACTGGCCCTTTAAATGAGAAAGTGCCCTGCTTCCCTGGATTGTGGAGAAGCATGTTTGCCAGCCTCCTGCCTCATGACTATGGCCCCTGGAAGATTGTGCCCCTGAAAATGTATTAACTTTAATTGGGTGTGTATGGCCCTTTAAGAACCGTCTGGGGACATATTGTGACTTTGCTGAACAATGCCCCTTTAAGACTATGTCCCCAGACCGGTAAAATAACTTGCCCCTGGCTTTCCCCCACTTGGTTCAGTAAATAGGGCTTACTGAACCAAGTACCACACAGGCAGACCACCCAGAAGTTAAAGTGTGCAGGCAATTTACCTCCCAGGCTGTGAGGTTACTGCCGGTCAATTGCACGTGGCGGCGGCCATCTTGGTTTCCTCGAATGCGGTCAGCGGTGTATGCTAAAGATTCTGTGGAACTAAAATCGGCTACACATTCTGCCGAACACCGCTGACCCTTACCTTCTCCCATACGGAACTTGCAGCTCCAGAGACTAAGTCCCGTTCGAAATGGGACTTAGTCGTTTTTTCGGCATGAAATTGACCGACCGCACAGCCCAAATCTATGGAACTGTTTTGGGCAGGAAATTGTGCTTGCGGTCGGTCATAAAGGACTTCCAGCTAACTTTTGATCCACTGGAGGGATTTGGCTGATTTTTGGAAGTGTTTATGTTTGATGTATGCTGAGTCTGAATATGCAACTTTTATTGAAATTGGATGTATGGTTTTAAAGTTACAGTGTGTGTGTAAAAACTGTATTTTTATTGTATGTAATAATTGGTTTAACTGTTTATCTGAGGGGAGGGAACCTGTGGGCTGTACTATGCTGTTATTGGTTAATTTCATCCTCCCCCTGGGAGTGTCCTGTGTGTACCTTATCCTAATAAAAAGCAGGCTGGGTGTTCCAGTCCTCAGACCTCTTCTGACCCTCAATACGTAGCCTTGTCTCGTTATTGGAGGGAACTGCTATATCACACTGGGGATTGCTATGCGCTGCATATTCCCCTGAGCTCTTAATCACTTAGCTCTTGTAAGAGCTTGTTCCGGATACGCTCTCCTGGAGGAGAGGTCTTCCCCACACGGTCCTGGAGGACAGAAGCCGATCCAGGGTGGAAGGAAGACGGCGCGGCTCCAGTTAAGCTACGGCGGTTGTGGAGCCTGCGGTGGTTGTGGTGTCGTCTGCAGTGCTTGGAGTCCTCTGAGAGCGCTAGGAGCATCCATCAACGGAGGGTACTCGGTCGGAGTACACGGAGCTCCGTTACACCCTTCAGGACCGAGAACAGTTCAGGACAGTCCTTTGCATGTTTGTGTTGCCGACCGAGGACAGTCCTGAACCATCCTAACGGAAAACGGGCGGCGGGAGCGATCGGAGATCACTTCCGCTGAAATCCAGTTGTTACTATCTGCCCGGCAACCCAGGCAGATAGTAACAGCCAATTGCGGTGTGTGAGCGATCTGTGATCGCTCACAATTGGCTGGTGTCAAAGTGGGTGTTACAAACACTCACGTTGACACTGATCTCTGCCTCTCTCTCCTCTGTAGAGTTTTGTGAGGTGAGAGAGACAGATATTGATATTTTGTTGCAGCAGAAGTGTTCCAGTGCTTTATAAAGTATCATCAGTGTCTTTCCAGTGTCTTTCAAGTGTTCCAGTGCTTTATAAAGTATCACCCTTTTAACCCCTTCCCTGCCAGATCTGTTACAGACAGTGCATTTGTACTGTCTGTATTTTTTTTTGCCCATAAGGGTTAACTTTTTTTTGCCCTTAACCCCTTAAGGACCGGACTGTTTTTGCGATGTTGTACATTTGCGACCAGGCATCTTTTTACACTTTTGTGGTGTTTGTGTTTAGCTGTAATTTTCCGCTCTCTCATTTACTGTTCCCATACAAATTATATATTGTTTTTTTCAGGACAAAAGGGGCTTTCTTTACATACCATTATTTATATAATCTCATGTAATTTAATTTTTAAAAAAATGAAAAAATATGATGAAAAATTTGAAAAAAATACATGTTTTTTGACTTTTATGTGAAAAATCTCTTACTCATCTACAAAAGCGAATGAAAAAGACTGCTAAATAGATTCAAAATTTTGTCCTGAGTTTAAAAATACCCAGTGTTTACATGCTTTTTGCTATTTTTTTGCATGTTATAGGGCTATAAGTACAAGTAGGATATTGCTGTCTCAAAACATACATTTTTAAAATATATCAATAGTGACATTGTAACACTATTATCTGTCATAAATCGCTGAATAACACCCCACATGTACATATTTTTTTTAAAGTAGACAACCCAGGGTATTCAATATGGGGTATGTCCAGACTTTTTTAGTAGCCACTTAGTCGCAAACACTGGCCCAAGTTAGCGTTCATATTTGTTTGTGTGTGAAAAAAGTAAAAAACTAAATTGAACGCAAATTTTGTCCAGTGTTTGTGACTAAGTGGTTACTAAAAAAGACTGGACATACCCCATTTGCAATACCTTGGGTTGTCTTCTTTTGCAAATGGTATGCCATCATGGGGGTAATTCTCATTCCTGGGCTACCATACGCTCTCAAAGGCAACGTAACCAACCTGGCCATTTTCAATGTAAAAATATGTGACCCATATATTTGACCCTGTAACTTTCAAAAACGCTATAAAACTTGTACATGGGGTGTACTGTTATACTCAGGAGACTTTGCTGAACACAAATATTAGTGTTTCAAAACTGGAAAATGTATAACAACAATTATATCATCAGTAAAAGTGCTGTTTGTGTGTGAAAAATGCAAAAAAAGCCACTTTCACTGACAATATCATCAGTATAGTTTTACTGTTTTGAATCACTAATATTTGTGTTCAGCGAAGTCTCCCGAGTAAAACAGTACCCCCATGTACAGGTTTTAGGGTGTCGTAGAACGTTACAGGGTAAAATACAGTGATAGCAAATTAAATTCTCTGGACTTTCGGCCTGGGTTGGCAGGCAGGTCCCTTAAATTGCAATCAATAAAATAACTTAATTATGTAAAAATATTACATAAATACGCACGTAGAATTTAAATATATATGCATATTTATATATTTGAAGTCTACGTGTATATTTATATAATTATTTATGTAATTTTATATATGGACATATGAATAGTTCGTATTCCTTTTATTTATTTATATATATACATAGATATATATACAATTTCATTCAAAGTGTCTTTTAAAATAAATATATATATATATTAATATCAAAATACAGTTAGAATAACATTTCGTATAGATATATAATTTTTTTTTTAATTTATATTATTATTTTTACATGTTTAATTTAATTTAAATTACTTATTATTGGTATTTTATAATATATATATATATATATATATATATATATACAATATATATATAGTTATTATATATATTATATAAATACGCGTGTAATTTAATTATCAGTGTATTTTTATATTAATATATGTACATATTAATATAAAAATACACTTAGCATGACATTATATATATGATATATAGACATATATTATATAGGTATAATATATGTCTATGTATCATATATATACACATATATAATTATTTTTTTTATTAACTTTAACTTTAATTTTTTTTATGATTTTACAGTTGCAGGGAGACTGCCTGTCAGCACAGACAGTCCCCCTGCAGGCAGACACATGGACACCTATTGTGACCATGTGGTCGCCCTTTTGAGTGATCACATGGCCACAGGGATCCTAATTCGCCATGGGGAGACTGTCTGGGCTGCAGGCAGTCTCCCCACAACGGGAGCACCGCCGATCGCCGCCGGGGGAACGACGGCGATCGGGTAAGTAAATCTTAAAGTTAGGACGGTTCAGGACCGTCAGCGGTCGGCAATGGAAAAATGCCGATGACGGTCCTGAACCGTCGTCCGTCCTTAACCCCTTAAGGACACATGACATGTGTGACATGTCATGGTTCCCTTTTATTCCAGAAGTTTGGTCCTTAAGGGGTTAAGGCCTTAGTCTGCCTTAGTCTGCCAGTTTCCTTCCCCCAAATCTCCATTAGATTATTTTAACAGGAGTTAGTTTAGGGATTACTGTTTTAGTCTGTTTTAGTCTGTTTTAGTAAAAAAAATATATATATATATTGTGAGCGTAAAAGTGGAATAGTGCTTGATGGAAGATATATCAGGCCTGATTTGTTAAACAGCAGCCAGAGAATTTTTAGTTAAATGCTCCAGGGAGAGAGGTTAAAGTTTGCAATATACATTGCGGATGCTCTACAAAACACGGTATGGGTCCCTGAGGCGGAGCATTTGGAGAGCAGGGTGGGCCAATGCTCCAACAGCACTAGTTGCTGTGTACTGACCAGAATTTGGATTTAGCTTCAGAATTAACTAATTGGCTCTCACCTGTAGCTGGTCAATTAGCAGACAGGCCTTTAAAAGAAGAGATTAGCCTGCTGCAGGGTGAGGGAGAAAAAGTCAGCTAGGAGAGAACACAACTATTGTGTTTATTGCAAGGCTATTTTATTTTTTGGGAAAATTGGTAAGTGGGAAAGCCACCCAATTACAGATAGTGATTTCTGTCTAGTAAGAGCTCAAGTAAGAGCAAGGAATTTTGTTTTGTTTATTATTATTTAAAGCAGATGTTTTTTTTTTTTTCTATCAAATAAAAAAGGAAAACCGAGCTGAATGTGTCCTGGACTTTGTATACCCTAGAAGCCTGTGGTTACTGCAAGATCAGTGACAAAATACTACCTGTAAAAGAGGTGGTTTGTTACATATGGTGGAGAATGCGGGCAGCCACGTAAGCCTGAAGGTAGAAGTAATTTAAAGCTCAACATGGAGGATGTTATCAAGGCTCTGATCCAATCTACCTCTGTGCAACAGGAGGCTAACAGGAGAGCTGCAGAAAACAGTGCAGCCCTGCAGCAACTGGTGCTGGCACAGGCAGAGTGTGCTAAAGTCCTGGCCAAAACACAGATGGAGTGCACTGAGTCTTTGGTGAAACAGATTGCTGTGGCACAAGCAGAGATGTTTAAAATAGCCTGTGAGGAGCAGCAAAAAGTCACCCAGGGACTACAACAGGGAATCCAAGCTATCTCTGCAAAGCTGAATGGAGACCCTGCTGGAAGATACCAGGGGCCAAAGGTGATTCGGGCGAGCCACTACCTTCAGAAAATGACTGCATCAGATGATGTTGAGGCATACCTTCTGGCATTTGAATGCACTGCTGAGAGGGAGGGATGGCCGGCTGATGAGTGGGCAAGCATACTGGCACTGTTCCTAAGTGGAGAGCCGCAGAAGGCATATTATGATCTAGAACTAGCGGATGCAGTGGTGTATCCTAGTTTTGTGCTGCCCTAGGCAGGACAAAACTCAGGTGCGCCACCACCACCCAACCTTTCCCCCCGCCCCGCATTCTAAATACACACACACATTCACTGACAGATACGCATACGCTAGCTAACAGAAACACGCACTAACAGACACACTCACACTCAGTAACAGACAAACACTCACTCACTAGCAGACACACACTCAGACACACACACTCACAGACACACACACTCACAGACACACACACTAACCCACATTAACATATTTTTTAAAATTTATTTAAACACCCCTCTCCCCCAGCCTCCTTACCTTTGGGAATGCTGGGGGGGAGGGGGGGTCTCTTCCTCCCTGGTGGTCAAGTGGCTGCTGGGCGAGCGGTGCTGGCGGGCGGCTGGCGAGGGAGCACTTCCTCTGAGCTGTCTGCTCAGCTCCCTCGCGCGCCTCAGAGTGAGGCTGGGAGCTGGAATATGACGTCAGATTCCGGCTCCCAGCCTCACTCTGCGGCGCACAAGGGAGCTGAGCAGACAGCTCAGAGGAAGTGCTCCCTCGCCAGCCGCCCACCAGTGCCGCCCGGCAGCCCAGCATGTCTTGTTAGCCGCAAGGCTAACAAGACATTTGCCTTGGGCATTTGGGGGTGGCTTTTTTTGCCGCCCCCTGGAAAATGCCGCCCAAGGCAAATGCCTTGTTTGCCTCGCGGCTAATATGCCCCTGAGCGGATGCAAGTAACTACAGCAAGCTGAAATCTTGGCACGACTGGGTGTAACCTCTGCAGTACGTGCCCAAAGGTTCCACTCATGGTCATATTCTTCTGACAAAGCCGCACGTTCCCAAATGTTTGACCATTCAGCTAGCCACATTGTGAAAACATTAGTGATGGACCGTTTTTTTGCGTGGTTTACCAGCTGCCCTGCGTCGCTGGGTCAGCCAAGGTGATCCCCATACAGCTGATCAACTGATTGCCTTGGTGGAAAGATATGTGGCTGCAGGAGAACTGCTACATCCTACTTCACAGGAAAACCCCCGCAATCCTAGGCCCTAAGATTCTGCAAGACCTGGTAAGTCGGTTTAAGGGGAGCTGAAGAGCTGCACAAAACACCAGGGGGGCATCCAGGTCTAATAGGCCTGAGAGAGGAACTAATTGGTGGTCAGATTTTACAGTCAAATGTTTCAAGTGCAAAGAGGATGGTCATATGGCCAAAGACTGTCCATTGAAAGATGAACCTATGGAATGCAATATGGGCAAAGATGAGGGAGCACGTTCATTTTTGGTCAACTGTTATGGTACTGTTAACAATGACTATGATAATAACCCTCATAAATGCTGTGTAACTGTGAATGGAAAAATGTCTAAAGCATTACTTGATTCAGGTAGTATGGTTACGTTGGTGGCAGAGTCTATAATACCTTGTGTAAAACCTGATCATGTACAGAAAATGGGCATTATCTGTGTTCATGGTGATAAAAAGGAATACCCCACTGCGGAAGTAAATATTGGAACCCAGTATGGGGATTTAAAATACCGAGTGGGTGTAGTACCTAGATTAGCCCATGAGGTAGTGATCGGTAGAGACTAGAATTATGGGCAGCTGTACAAAGGATAGACCAAAGTTTATCAGAAATGAGTCAATCTGCCGAGGATAATGTGTTCCCCTTTTCCAATATTGACTTGGGTTTTGACCACTGTGAAAGAAAAAGAAGAAAAAGAAGAAAATACTGCCCTAAACCAGTATTAATAGGAGATAACTCAGCTCAAAGTAGTGAGGAGCCTACTAATACTGCAGACAAGGATAATGACTTAATTGATATTGGGATCAGTCCGGGTAATTTTAAAAGCGCTCAGTGGGAAGATCCCACTTTAGTGACAGCTAGAAATGATATTAAAGTTGTAAATGGGGTTACTACTCAGCCAGGAGAAGCACTGCTGTTCCCCTATTTTGAAGTACAAAATTACCTAATTTACCGTGTAGAAAAAAAGGATTCAGATATCATTAACCCCTTAAGGATGCTGGACAGAAATTTTCAGTCCAAAATTAAAATTAACCCCTGATTGCCACAATCGCGGCAATCGTGGGGTTAATCTTCCTGTAGTGTGTCTCCATATCGGAGGCACACTACCATGGGCAGTTTCAATGAATCAGCCCATGTGATCGCTCTGACCGGGAGTCAGAGTGATCACACGTGCTGCAGTGAAACCCGATCTGTTTCTCTGCAGCTCCGTGTGAGCAGTGCTGATCTGTCTCTGGCTGTAAGAAAAAAGTTAGTTACAAAATCCCATCCCCCACTCACCTCTTTCAAATAAAATGTAACCCCTTCCCTGCCCTTTGATCACTGCCTGCAGTGATCAAAATACAGATCACAGTATTTCACTGTGATCTGATTTTTTTCTTTTAACCCCTGAGGGTATTTTAAAATATGTATTTATTTAGCAAAGGTGGGTAGAAGTTAGTGGGGAAATTGGGGGATTTACGGTTAGGCTAGTTAGGGGTTAAAAGTTAAAATAACTTTTGAAAAGTTTAAACAAAGCTTTAAAATAGTAAAATAAGTTGTTAAAAGCTAAATAAAACTTTTAAAAAGTTAAAAAAAAAACTTTTAAAAAGTTAAAAAAAAAATTTAAAAAGGGGGAAAATGCATTTTACCGCTACACTTGGTACAGGCTAGCAAAACAATATGCCTTTTGAAACACCCTGGGGTGTCTTCTTTAGGAAATGGTATGCCTTTGTGAAGTTAATGGAAAACACAACCTATTAAAAAAATTCCAAATTGGGGCATGGACCCAGCGTAAAAATTCTACCTTGAATGGCTGTGTCTCAAATGTCTTCAACGTTGTCATATACCTGGTAAAGGTACATACGGGGATATTGCTGTACTCAGATGACATAGCGGAGCAACATATGATGTATTATACTGCTGTAACACATATAAGGTTTGCAAAATATATTTTACAAACTCATTGAGTATGTCAAAAAGGCATATAAAAAGCGTATTACCACTACACTTGGTATAAGCTAGCGGAAAAATTATTTCACGCTAAGGGTTAAAATACATCTTTTGAAATAGCCTAGGGTGTCTTCTTTAAGAAATGGTATGCCTTTATGGGGTAGCTGGAATAATTAACCTACAAAAAACCTTCAAAGTGGGGTATGGACACAGCGTAAAAATGTAAAGTTTGAAAAAACTTAAATGGCTGTGTCTCAAATGTGCCCCTTCAATGTCTGCATATACCTGGCAAAGGTACATATGGGGGTATTGCTGTGCTCAGACAACATAGCTGAGCAAGATAGGAAGTATTATATAGCCGTAGCACACATAAGGTTTGCAAAATACACAGTACAAATTCACGGTGCGTGTCAAAAAAGCAGAAAAAATGCTTATTACCACTACACTTGGTACAAGCTAGCGGAAAAATGATCCCCCATTAAGGTTCAAAATAGGCCTTTTGAAATACCCTGGGATGTCTTCTTTAAGAAATAGTATGCTTTTATTGAATAGTTGGAATATATAGCCTGCTAAAAAAACTCCAAAGTGGGGTAACAACACAGCGTAAAAATTCAGTTTGACAAAATCTGCAATGGCTGTGTATGAAATGTGCCCCTTCAACGTCCAGATATAACTGGCAAAGGTACATACGGGGGTATTGCTGTACTCAGACAACATAGCTGAGCAACATATAAAGTATTATAAAGCCGTAGCACACATAAGGTTTGCAAAATATACAGTACAAACTCACTGTGTGTCAAAAAGGCAGAAAATAAATGCTTTTTACCACTGCACTTGATACAAGCTAACGGAAAAATTATCCCACGCTAAGGTTCAAAATTTGCCATTTGAAATACCCTTGGACGTCTTCTTTAATAAATAGTATGCCTTTTTTGGGGTAGTTGGAAAAAGCAGCCTGCTAACATATTTAAAAATAGAATACGGACCCATTAAAACTCTCCATGTAAATTTACACTTAAAAACCTGAACTTATCACATCTCTTTCACAGCACTGTAACTTCACAAAATAGTGTCTGGGTCATACATTGGGCATATTGTTTTACTCAGAAGAGGTAACTGAGCATACTTAGGGGGAATTTATGACAGTGGCACTTATCAAATGTAAGAAATACCTAGCGAAAATGCAACATGTATGTAAAAACATTTTCTCACCACAAAATTTGAAATAAATTGGTGAAAACATGGTGGCAAGTTAAGGTATAATATATGCCTAATACCCTGGAGTGTCTGCTTTCTCAAATGGAAGGCCTTTATGGGGTTATTTGAACAGTCAAATGGCTATAATGCCACAAATTCAGACATATGACCATCTATGAAAATTCCAACTATAGAAACTGAAATAGCATGGTCTCCTATATGGCACTGTAGCTTCACAGAATAGGGGCAAAGGTATACAATGGGGGTATCGTTGTACTCATCAGATGTAGCTGAACCCAATATAGGGTCCTGTACAGGGATAGCACACACTAGGTTTACGAAATACACATTACAAAAACCTTGTTATATGTGAATATGCCAAAATAGAGAAAAAACACAATTTTACTCCAATATTTAGCAGAGATTGGCGGTGAAATGGCTATGCAAAAAGTGTCAAACTAACCTTAGGTAAATAGCCTGTGATGTCTACTAGTGATGTACCGAACTGTTCGGTGGCGAATAGTTCCCGGCGAACATAGCGTGTTCGCGTTCGCCACCGTGGGCGAACACATGGGCGGTTCGATCCGCCCCCTATTCGTCATCATTGAGCAAACTTTGACCCTGTGCCTCACGGTCAGCAGACACATTCCAGCAAATCAGCAGCAGACCCTCCCTTCCACACCCTCCCACCTCCCTCCCAGCATCCATTTTAGATTCATTCTGAAGCTGCATGCTTACTGAGAGGAGGGAAAGTGTAGCTGCTGTTCATTAGATAGGGAAATTGATAGCTAGGCTAGGGTATTCAGTTTCCACTACAATCCTGAAGGACTCATCTGATCTCTGCTGTAAGAACAGCACCCCAAAAAGCCCTTTTTAGGGCTAGAACATCAGTCTGCTTTTTTTTTTTTTGTGTAATGTAATTGCAGTTGCCTGCCTGCCAGCTTCTGTGTCAAGCTCAGTGGATACTGTGCCCATTTGCCCAGTGCCACCACTCATATCTGGTGTGACTATAGCGTGCCTTTAAAAACAAAAAAAGAGTTTCACTGTAAGCTAATAGCAGTTAGTTGTCTGCAAGCGTCTGGGTGTCAGGCCTTCAGCGTGTGCTCTGCCAACATCAGCAAGTGTAATTTGCCACTCATATCTGGTGTCTCTATAGCGTGCATTTAAAACCAAAAAACTTTTTTCACTGCAATAGATTGAAGAGCAGTTAGTTGTCTGCCAGCTTCTGTGTCAGGCTCAGTGGATACTGTGCCCATTTGCCCAGTGCCAACACTCATATCTGGTGTCTCTGTAGTGTGCTTTTACAAAGAAAAAAAAGTTTTACAGTGTAAGCTAATAGCAGTCAGTGTCCTTTAAAGCGGGTGTGTCAGGCCTTCCTTCAGCGTGTGCCCTGCAGAACCCTGCCAACGTACTTTGACAGTTGCCACTCATATCTGGTGTCTCTGTAGCGTGCTTTTACAAAGAAAAAAAGGTTTCCAGTGTAAGCTAATAGCAGTCAGTGTCTGTAGCGGAGAGCCGATCTTGCACAGCTATTCTCCACTAGAGATTCCAGTGAGGCTCAGGAACAAGGTGATGTTAAGTCCACAGGCAAGGTTTCCAGCAGGTAAAGTAATACAGCAATATCCCCATCGCAATCCCAATAACTGGACGACACACAGTTTCAGGAGTAGACTGACAAGCTTTATTCCACAGTTCCTTATAAAGCCCTCTCCCATGCAAGGGAGGAGGTTCTATCACTTAAGACATTATCCAATCTCTAAGTAGTAACCTCCCACAGATCTCCTCCCCTCCTCTAGCATCATAATCCCCTTATTGTGTACACAGTTTTCCCCGAGTTTTGGATGTACCCTAAATACTTGGGGTACATCCACAAATCCAACATCCCCAGATAGCTCTATTCTGGGGGACCAACATACTTAAAAGTTAGCCCATTCGGATGAATGGTTCGTGAGATATGGGGTTCCAAAGATTTGACCGACCGCATGGGTAAAGTATCCGAAAACAGTTCCATGCATTTTGGCCCTGCGGTCGGTCACAAACAAGGGAATGAAAACAGGCGAATTGCCTGTGTTATAGAGCCTGGAGAGGGTTTGAATGAATTCCCTTGTTTATGGGGCTCTTTCTACCGAACGGCGGGTCATTCGGTAGTTTCCATACGAATTTCTGGAAGTATGGAGGTCTCAGCGGTGTTTGCCTAGTCAAGTGTCCGATTTTAGTTCCAGACACTCGACGGCAAAACACCGCTGTTCGGTAGTTTAAGATGGCCGCCGCCACGTGTTTGTTTCCCGAATGGCGGCCACCCAGAGGACAAAGACCACACTGCACTGATTGCCAATTACCTGTTTGCAACATTGTTGCAAACGGTAATTGGAGGCACACTCATTCCTGGGTGGTCTGGTTGTTCGGTAGTTTCATTCCCTTGTTTTATTTGAATGATTCTACCGAACAACCAGAGGAATACAATTCTTTACATACATTTAACTGTCATTATACCCGGATACCATGCTTTCTATACATGTACATACACATTAAACCAGCCATATGACCAAATACACTTATTCTCATACATGTCGTGGGACAGCCCGGTACCAATCCGCTACACTGCTCCCCCTTGCCCACAAGCCGGCATACACAGTCTGATCCAACACGGATCGGCTTGGGGATGTCCGGGGGCTCACGGATCATTTCTCTAAGTCAGTTTGTCTTGACAACCCGTCAGCATTTCCATTCTGCTTACCCGGCCGGTACTGGATATTAAAGTCAAAAGGCTGTAGCGCCAAACTCCAGCGCAGCAGCCTGGCGTTGTCTCCAGCCACCCGGTTCAGCCAGACTAACGGGTTGTGATCCGTGAGCAAGGAAAAGGGCTGTCCATATAAATAGGGTTGTAGCTTCTTTAGGGCCCACACCACAGCCAGGCATTCCTTTTCGATGGCGGCGTAGCTTACTTCTCGAGGTAACAGTTTGCGACTGATGTAAGCCACTGGATGTTCCCCGCCATCGGCCCCGACTTGACTCAGTACTGCCCCCAATCCAAACATAGAAGCGTCTGTGTGAACAAGAAAACGTTTAGTTGGATTGGGAGCTGCCAAGACAGGGGCATTTATCAGTGCATTTTTCAATTGTTGGAATGCCTGCTCACACTCCGGGGTCCAGTTTACTTGGCGGGGAAGGTTCTTACGGGTCAGGTCAGTGAGGGGTTTGGCCAGGGCGCTATAATTGGGAACAAACTTCCGGTAATACCCTGCTGTCCCTAGAAACGCTAAAACCTGGTCTTAGTCCTAGGGGTGGGCCACTGGGCTACAGCCTCTACTTTGGCGGGTTCGGGTTTTTGTTTACCGCACCCTACTCTATGTCCCAGGTATTGTACCTCAGCCATGCCGATACTACACTTGGCCGGCTTCAAGGTCAGACCTGCTTCCCTTATCCTATCTAGTACAGCTCCGATGTGAGCTAAGTGTTCCTGCCACGTATTGCTAAAAATAGCAATATCGTCCAGGTAGGCACATGTATAGTCCTGGAATCCATCTAGGAGTCGATCCACCATCCTTTGGAAGGTGGCTGGGGCGTTTTTCATCCCAAATGGCATGACCTTAAACTGGTACAAGCCAAATGGGGTGACAAAGGCCGACTTCGGGATGGCGTCTGGGGCCAGGGGGATTTGCCAATACCCTTTAAACAAGTCAATAGTGGTGAGGTATTGGCCCCTGGCCATTCTGTCTAGTAACTCGTCTATCCGGGGCATCGGATAGGCGTCAGATACAGTCTTCTCGTTCAATCTCCTATAGTCCACGCAGAAGCGGGTCGTACCGTCTCGCTTTGGTACGAGGACTACAGGAGATGCCCAAGGACTGTCTGAGGGTTCAATCACCCCCAGTTGGAGCATTTCGTCGATCTCCTTACGCATGTTTGCCCGTACCGCTTCTGGAATGCGGTATGGCGTCTGGCGCATGGGTAGTTGCCCTGGGGTCTCGACCCGGTGAGTTGCCAGAGGCGTGTATCCAGGTACATTAGAGAACGTGTCGCGTTTCTCTTCCAATAGTTGCTGTACCTCGATCCGCTCCTGTGGGCTCAGCCGATCTCCCAGCGTAACCTCCCCTAAATCTCCGGACAGCTGCCCATCCCCCAGCAAATCGGGGAGGGGTAAGCTGTCAAACTCTTCCGTGTTAGGGGCACAGATGGCGGTTACCTCCTCAGTACGCTCGTGGTAGGGCTTCAGCATGTTCACATGGAGCATGCGTCGCCCCCCAGTCCCTGTGCAGGGGCCGATAATATAGGTGGTATCGCATCTTTGCTCCACCACCTTATATGGGCCCTGCCAGGCGACCTGTAACTTATCATGTCGGACAGGTTTTAAAATTAGTACCTTCTGCCCGACCTGAAAGCTACGGTCCCTGGCTCCCCGATCATACCATGTACGCTGGCGGGTCTGGGCCTCCTGAAGGTTTTCCCGTACCGTCTTGGTCAACGCTTCTAGGCGGTCCCGAAAGGCCAACACATATGGTAGGATGGGAGTGCCATCTGTGCTCCGGTCTCCCTCCCAATGCTCTCTAATAAGATCCAATGGGCCTCGGACCCTCCTTCCAAACAATAATTCAAACGGGGAGAACCCTGTGGATTCCTGCGGCACCTCCCGGTATGCAAATAGGAGGTGCGGCAAGAATCGTTCCCAGTCCTTGTGGGTCTCTGCGAAGGTTCGGAGCATCTGCTTCAAGGTACCATTGAATCGTTCGCAGAGCCCGTTCGTCTGGGGGTGGTAAGGGGCGCTGATAATAGGCTTAATGCCACAGATCCTCCAGAGGTGTTGGGTGAATTCTGCGGTAAACTGGGTACCCTGATCCGAGATAATCTCCCTGGGTAATCCCATCCGGGAGAATATCCGCATGAGGGCATCCGCGACCGTCTCAGCGTGGATGTTGGTCAGAGCCACTGCTTCTGGATACCTGGTGGCATAATCTACGACCGTTAAAATATACCGTTTTCCTGACGGGCTAACTTTATTGAGGGGGCCTATCAGATCCACCGCTATTCGGCTAAAAGGTTCCTCTATTATGGGTAAGGGGTGAAGTTTAGCCTTCCTGCGATCCCCCCTTTTTCCCACTCTCTGGCAGGTATCGCAAGTCGTGCAATATCTGCGTACTTCCTGGCTAATCCCTGGCCAGAAGAAACTCTGGGTTAGTCTGTACCTGGTGCGACTAACCCCTAGATGTCCGGATAGCGGAATATCATGCGCTATCCGGAGTAATTCAGCCCGGTACCGCTGTGGTACCACTAATTGTCTCCTCGTTATCGGGTCTAACCCCGTAATCTGTTTGGTTGTTTCCCTGTATAAAAGTTGTTTATCCCAGATAAACTTCTCTCCCTCCGCCCCGGGGGAACCCGTGCCAACCTTGTCCCTATACACCTGAAGCGTGGGGTCTGTTGCGACTTCAGCTACAAATTCATTAGGTGGAGCCCAGGGGACACATTCTAGAGGGGGGGTAGGGTTGCTTACCTGGACCTCCGGCAGTGTGTTGTGGCCCTGGGTGCGGGCCTGTTGTCGGGTGACTACAGGGTTGACCTCTCCTGTGGTGGGTGACTGGGGCTCAAAAGCAGAAGTGAGCCTCCCCAGATCGTTCCCCAATAAAACCTCCGCCGGTAAATGTGGCATCAACCCCACCTCCACTTCCCCTGCCCCCGCTCCCCAATGTAAATGTACCCTTGCTGTAGGTAGCCGGTACACTGCTCCCCCAGCTACCCGGACGGCAACAGTTTTGTTCAGTTTTGCCTGATCTGAAATCAGGTGGCTCTGTACCAAAGTGATGGTGGCTCCCGAATCTCGTAATCCCCGGACTGCTGTACCATTCAGATATACCGTCTGTCGATGGTGCCGTAGATTATCCACATTGGCCTGGACCGGATCTGCCTCGTGCAGTACCTCCCATTGTTCCACAGTAGTAATGGGGACTGCGGAACCATATGGGGTGGTGACTAGGTCCTGGTAGTGGTGGGCTGCGGCCGCCCTGGGTGGAGGTGGGCCTGGACGAATCCAGGTGGAACGGTCCCGTAGCTGTGGGCATTCCCTTTTATAATGTCCCCACTTCTGGCAGTGATGACAGGGGCCAGCGGTGGGTTGTCGGAACCGGGGCTGTGCAGCGGGTGGTGGAGGTGGTGGTAGCGGTCTCGGTGGAGCTGGGGTGTAGTTGTTTCCCCCGAATGTTTTAAAGGTTGCTTTTGGAGCTGCAGGTTTTTGTGACCTGCGTGCATCCAGGTAGTCATCCGCTTTCCTAGCCGCCTCGGTAAGGGAAGTAGGGTTTCTGTCCCTTACCCATTCCTGGACCTCATTGGTTACTCCCTCATAGAACTGCTCCATCAGCAACATTTGTATTACATCCTCCATAGAACGTGCCTTGCTAGCTTGCACCCACCCGAGCGCTGCCCCCTGTAATCGGCATGCCCACTCTGCGTGCGAGTCCTTCTCTGTTTTCTTTAGATCCCGGAACCTCCGCCGGTATGCCTCGGGTGTTATAGCATACCTGGCGAGTATAATTTCTTTCACTTTACTGTAATTCCTTATTTCGTCATTAGGTACAGTCCGATATGCCTCTGCTGCCCTCCCGGTTAACCTTCCGGCCAAAATAGGTACCCAGTCCTCTGCGTTAATTTTATGCAGTGCACACAGTCTTTCAAAGTCTTGCAGGAAAGCGTCTATATCTTCCTCTGCCTCCACATATGTTTTAAAAGCCTGGTATGGTATTTTAGGCTTACCTTCCTGTGGCACATTAATTGCAGAGCTTTGTTCTGGTGCCTGTGTCCTTAGGATGAATTCTTGTACCTCGGCCATTGTCCTGGTAACAATTTCTGTTGGGGGGTTTTCCCCATAAAAGGATAGCCTGAACTGAACCTGCCTCTGGAATTCCGATCCTTGTGGTGTTCCTCCCGGCTCCCTCTGTGCCGGAACTGAATCGCCCTCCATTCTGTACTCTGCCATGAGTTCTGTAACAAGTACTGCTTTCTTCTTATTGCTGGCTTGTATACCCCTTGCCTCTAGGAGGTCCTTTAGCGTGGAGCGTTTTAGCGCAGAAAAATCAATCTCCATCCGTACTCCATTTACGCTTGTTCCTCTGTGAGTTTGGATCTCAGCGCTGCCAACCAATGTAGCGGAGAGCCGATCTTGCACAGCTATTCTCCACTAGAGATTCCAGTGAGGCTCAGGAACAAGGTGATGTTAAGTCCACAGGCAAGGTTTCCAGCAGGTAAAGTAATACAGCAATATCCCCATCGCAATCCCAATAACTGGACGACACACAGTTTCAGGAGTAGACTGACAAGCTTTATTCCACAGTTCCTTATAAAGCCCTCTCCCATGCAAGGGAGGAGGTTCTATCACTTAAGACATTATCCAATCTCTAAGTAGTAACCTCCCACAGATCTCCTCCCCTCCTCTAGCATCATAATCCCCTTATTGTGTACACCGTTTTCCCCGAGTTTTGGATGTACCCTAAATACTTGGGGTACATCCACAAATCCAACATCCCCAGATAGCTCTATTCTGGGGGACCAACATACTTAAAAGTTAGCCCATTCGGATGAATGGTTCGTGAGATATGGGGTTCCAAAGATTTGACCGACCGCAAGGGTAAAGTATCCGAAAACAGTTCCATGCATTTTGGCCCTGCGGTCGGTCACAAACAAGGGAATGAAAACAGGCGAATTGCCTGTGTTATAGAGCCTGGAGAGGGTTTGAATGAATTCCCTTGTTTATGGGGCTCTTTCTACCGAACGGCGGGTCATTCGGTAGTTTCCATACGAATTTCTGGAAGTATGGAGGTCTCAGCGGTGTTTGCCTAGTCAAGTGTCCGATTTTAGTTCCAGACACTCGACGGCAAAACACCGCTGTTCGGTAGTTTAAGATGGCCGCCGCCACGTGTTTGTTTCCCGAATGGCGGCCACCCAGAGGACAAAGACCACACTGCACTGATTGCCAATTACCTGTTTGCAACATTGTTGCAAACGGTAATTGGAGGCACACTCATTCCTGGGTGGTCTGGTTGTTCGGTAGTTTCATTCCCTTGTTTTATTTGAATGATTCTACCGAACAACCAGAGGAATACAATTCTTTACATACATTTAACTGTCATTATACCCGGATACCATGCTTTCTATACATGTACATACACATTAAACCAGCCATATGACCAAATACACTTATTCTCATACATGTCGTGGGACAGCCCGGTACCAATCCGCTACAGTGTCTTTAAAGCGGGTGTTTCAGGCCTTCAGCGTGTGCCCTGCAGAACCCTGCCAGTGCACATTGCCACTCATATCTGGTGTCACAATTTTGTGCATTTAAAACCAAAAAACTTTCTTCACTGTTATAGATTGAATAGCAGTTAGTTGTCTTCAAGCGGGTGTCAGGCCTACAGCGTGTACTCTGCCAACCTCTGCCAGTGCACATTGCCACTTATTTCTGGTGTCACAATAGCGTGCATTTAAAAACATACATTTTTTTTTTCACTGTTATAGATTGAATAGCAGTTAGTTGTCTTCAAGCGGGTGTGTCAGGTCTACAGCGTGTACTCTGCAGACCTCTGCCATTGCACATTGCCACTCATATCTGGTCTCACAGGTCGGCATGTGCTTTTGGGAATGGGTCAATCGAGATGAAGAGTAGGGCATTTTCTGGTCTCGGGTTGGTTCTCGTGACCAGTGCCCCTTGTATCACCCCCTCAACTGCCTTCCAGTATCCTCTGGCCGAGCAGGCCCACCAGATGTGGAGCATTGTGCCCTACTCTATTAAACATCTCCAGCAAAGTCTCGAGGTGTTGGGATATATGGTCGCTAGTCTAGTCGGTACCAAGTACCACCTATATTGTATCTTGTGCATTAGCTCTAGGTGGGATGCGCATCTGGATCTACCTTTATGGGCTATGAAGGCTTGGTTACATTGTTCTTCTGAGAAGACTGTACTCAAATCCTTATGCCATGCCTCTCTGAATTTGTCTAGCAGTGGTGGTGGCTGTTGGGTAGGATTATTTAGAATTGCATACATGAGTGAAAGCGGTTTCTTGGGCATTGTTCTAGATTCGCATGCTTTCTCTATACAACGCATGTGGGTCAGAGTTGTCAGGATAGTGGAGTTTGTCAGTGCTCCCTTTAGTTGTAGGTAGGAGAATATCGCTCTTTGTGGCAAATCGTAACTTTGTTGCAGGTCGGGGAATTGTCTCAGCTGTCCTTGATTATAGAGGTGTCTAACCAACGTGCTCGGTCCATAGTCGATGGTCAAATGTGGGATTCATCATGTGTATGCAGTATAGTGGTGTGGCCAGCGCCCATTTATCTGTATAACCTAATTGTGGTTTAATCGTATCCCAGGTTTTCAGCAGGATTGCGGTAGTGGCCGGTGTGTCTGGTAGTTTAGGGCGATGTCTATGTGGGACCCAGAATAAGTACCTAAGGCCCTTGGGGCAAGCCCACGTTGATTCCATGTCCACCCATTGTGGTGTGTTGTGGGCTGTGTGTGCCTGCAGGGCGGTGGTCATCAGCGCTGCCCTATAGTAGGTTCTCACCTCTGGTAGTCCTAGCCCTCCCTGCTCTAGGGGTTTGGTGAGTATGCTAGTGGCTACCCTGATTTTTTTGTGTGCCCACACGAAGCTAGTGAGAGTCCTTTGTAGACGTCGCAAGTACGCATTGGGTAATGGGATCTGTAGCGTTCTAGTCAGGCATTGGAATTTTCGGCAGCAGCAGTTTCCACTTTTTTAAAGAATTTGCCAGTAATCTTTTTTTTAAGTTGTTCCCCTCCTCTTGACACGATCAATGACCTGAGAGTCACCGTAAGCAGGGTTGACCTGTTAGTCCCGTTTTCCATTCAAGTTGTCCATGATGTCCAGGCTAGGTTTCCAGGGACAAATGTTGTAGCCCGTTGAACGAGGTTACCTTGCTCGGGTCCCAGGTGTGCGATTCCTAAAATCGCTGCCATATACACATCCACTTATAGGAGACGCAACAGGTATTAAACTGATAAGAATAGTACTACTAAGTTGACACACCTTATAATAACGCAGAGAGAGGCAACACAGAGAGAGGAGTCTGAAGAAGAGGAGTCAGAGACGGAAGGTGGCTTTGAGGAGGTGGAAGACCAAACACAGCAGGCGTCCCAGGGGGCTTGTTGTCATCTTTCGGGGACCCTTGGTGTTGTATGTGGCTGGGTGGAGGAAGAGACCTTCAATGACATCAGTGAGGACAAGGAACGGGACATGGCTAGCTTGGTATCCAACCTTGTGCAAATGGACTGTTTGCGGTTGTTTGCGGTGCGTTAAACAGGGAGTTTGGTCTGTCACTGTGAAGCGGGCGTAACCCTTACACTACCTGATCGATACAACATCATACAGTAGGTCCCCCCTCCTTATTTTTATGGCCCCCACCCACCGCTCTCGGGTGGGGGCAGGGGGGTAGGACAGTAGGTCCCCCACCTTATCCTTATTTACTGAATATTCCCCTGTATAACAATGTTTGGCATTTAGTGAATATTCCCCATTCTGCTCTGTGTCAGTGTGTATCAGGGTCTCTGAGGACAGGTGTCAATCCAGATCTGCCAAGTGACCCTATGTAGGGGGAACAGTCCCTATTCTGCTCTGTGTCAGTGTGTATCAGGGGCTTTGAGGATGGGGAACCGTCTCTATTCTGCTCTTTGTCAGTGTGTATCATGGTCTCTGGGGACGGGGAACAGTCTCTATTCTGCTCTGTGTCAGTGTGTATCAGGGGCTTTGAGGACCGGTGTCAATCCATACCTGCCAAGTGACCCTATGTACGTGGAACAGTCTCTATTCTGCTCTTTGTCAGTGTGTATCATGGTCTCTGAGGATGGGGAACATTCTCTATTCTACTCTGTGTGAGGAGGAGGAACGGGAAATGAGTAGCTCGGCATCCAACCTTGTGCAAATGTGGTCTTTCATGCTGTCGTGCCTGTTTAGGGACCCTCGTATAAAAAGGCTGAAGGAGAACGACCTGTGCTGGGTGTCCACGCTACTAGACCCCCGGTCTCTATTCTGCTCTTTGTCAGTGTGTATTATGGTCTCTGAGGATGGGGAACAGTCTCTATTCTGCTCTGTGTCAGTGTGTATCAGGGGCTTTGAGGACCGGTGTCAATCCATACCTGCCAAGTGACCCTATGTAAGGGGAACAGTCCCTATTCTGCTCTGTGTCCGTGTGCATCAGGGGCTCTGAGGACAGGTGTCAATCCATATGTCAAGGTGTCAATATGTCATATGTCAGGTGTCAATCCATATTCATTGTGATTTAGGAATGTTAGGTGATTTCTGCCCTTTATGGATTAAAACCAGACTCTGCATCAACTGTGTAATTTTCCATGGGAGTTTTGCCATGGATCCCCCTCCGGCATGCCACAGTCAAGGTGTTAGTCCCCTTCAAACAACTTTTCCATCACTTTTGTGGCCAGAAACAGTCCCTGTGGGTTTTAAAATTCGCCTGTCCATTGAAGTCAATGGTGGTTCGCGAACGTTTGCGGAAGTTCCCGTTTGCCGTTCGCGAACCGAAAATTTCGTGTTCGCGGCATCACTGATGTCTACTTTATATAAATATATACTTTTGTGTGGCAATTTTGTTTCCTGTAATGGGTATTAAACTTCCAAGACAAACATCCCAACTTCTAAAATTGTTTCACATTGAAATGTTATTTTAGACCTTGTAGTTTGTGACCTGTAACTTTCAAAATAAACTGAAATCCTACACATATTATGTACTTTGTAAATCAAGACACATAAATGAATTGATTTTGAATTACTTTTCCTAAGCTGGACATATTATGCACACATTATTATTGCCAAAACGTGGGGAAAATTTTTTTTTTCACATTATTTTGCATTTTATTTTGTAATAAATGAGAATTTATACATGTATAAGTCACATCAAATTAAAGCCCTTTAAAAAACGGTATATAATATGTGTTGGTACAATAAATGAGAGAGATGCAAATTGCAGTTGAACACAAACAGCAAAAAATGCAAAAATTGCTTGTGTCCTTAAGGGTATGTCCAGCTTCTGAAGCTGTGTCCTTAAGGGGTTAAGCAGCTGTTGGTTCCCCAGATTTACCAAAACATAGTACTAAAGTTAGCTCACAGCCACATATTAGGGGGACACTTAGGAGTCAAAAAAACTAGGGAGAGAGTCCTTAGAAGGTGTTACTGGCCTGGAGTGTTTGCTTACCCATAATTGATGTACCTTTTGAAAGGATCGCTATGGACTTAGTGGGGCCAATGGTAAAGTCCGCTTGGGGACACCAGTACAGGGAGTGCAGAATTATTAGGCAAATGAGTATTTTGACCACATCATCCTCTTTATGCATGTTGTCTTACTCCAAGCTGTATAGGCTCGAAAGCCTACTACCAATCAAGCATATTAGGTGATGTGCATCTCTGTAATGAGAAGGGGTGTGGTCTAATGACATCAACACCCTATATCAGGTGTGCATAATTATTAGGCAACTTCCTTTCCTTTGGCAAAATGGGTCAAAAGAAGGACTTGACAGGCTCAGAAAAGTCAAAAATAGTGAGATATCTTGCAGAGGGATGCAGCACTCTTAAAATTGCAAAGCTTCTGAAGCATGATCATCGAACAATCAAGCGTTTCATTCAAAATAGTCAACAGGGTCGCAAGAAGCGTGTGGAGAAACCAAGGCGCAAAATAACTGCCCATGAACTGAGAAAAGTCAAGCGTGCAGCTGCCAAGATGCCACTTGCCACGAGTTTTTTGGCCATATTTCAGAGCTGCAACATCACTGGAGTGCCCAAAAGCACAAGGTGTGCAATACTCAGAGACATGGCCAAGGTAAGAAAGGCTGAAAGACGACCACCACTGAACAAGACACACAAGCTGAAACGTCAAGACTGGGCCAAGAAATATCTCAAGACTGATTTTTCTAAGGTTTTATGGACTGATGAAATGAGAGTGAGTCTTGATGGGCCAGATGGATGGATTGGTAAAGGGTAGAGAGCTCCAGTCCGGCTCAGACGCCAGCAAGGTGGAGGTGGAGTACTGGTTTGGGCTGGTATCATCAAAGATGAGCTTGTGGGGCCTTTTTGGGTTGAGGATGGAGTCAAGCTCAACTCCCAGTCCTACTGCCAGTTTCTGGAATACACCTTCTTCAAGCAGTGGTACAGGAAGAAGTCTGCATCCTTCAAGAAAAACATGATTTTCATGCAGGACAATGCTCCATCACACGCGTCCAAGTACTCCACAGCGTGGCTGGCAAGAAAGGGTATAAAAGAAGAAAATCTAATGACATGGCCTCCTTGTTCACCTGATCTGAACCCCATTGAGAACCTGTGGTCCATCATCAAATGTGAGATTTACAAGGAGGGAAAACAGTACACCTCTCTGAACAGTGTCTGGGAGGCTGTGGTTGCTGCTGCACGCAATGTTGATGGTGAACAGATCAAAACACTGACAGAATCCATGGATGGCAGGCTTTTGAGTGTCCTTGCAAAGAAAGGTGGCTATATTGGTCACTGATTTGTTTTTGTTATGTTTTTGAATGTCAGAAATGTATATTTGTGAATGTTGAGATGTTATATTGGTTTCACTGGTAAAAATAAATAATTGAAATGGGTATATATTTGTTTTTTGTTAAGTTGCCTAATAATTATGCACAGTAATAGTCACCTGCACACACAGATATCCCCCTAAAATAGCTATAAATAGCTATAAAACAAACTAAAAACTACTTCCAAAAATATTCAGCTTTGATATTAATGAGTTTTTTGGGTTCATTGAGAACATGGTTGTTGTTTAATAATAAAATGAATCCTCAAAAATACAACTGGCCTAATAATTCTGCACTCCCTGTATATATTAGTCATCTTGGACTATGCAACTCGCTACCCTGAGGCCATTCCCTTGCGTAATACTTCTGCAAAGTTAATAGCTAAGGAACGTATGTTGATGTTCAGTAGGGTGGGTATCCCTAAAGAATTCCTGACAGACCAGGGGACCCCGTTCATGTCCAGAGTCACAAAAGAGTTGTGCAGGCTCTTGCAGGCTAACCATCTTAAGACCTCAGTATATCACCCACAGACTGATGGTTTAGTAGAGAGGTTCAACAAAACCCTTAAGAGTATGCTACGTAAGGTAATTGATGCAGATGGAAAAAAATGGGATTTTGTATTGTCATTTCTACTGTTTTCCATTAGGGAAGTTCCACAGGCTTCTCTCCTTTTAAATTGTTACATGGAAGACATCCCAGGGGAATATTGGATATTGCCAAGGAGACCTGGGAACAGGAGACTACTCCTCACAGGAGTGAAATTGAGCATATAGCTCAAATGCTGGATATAATGGCCACCATCATGCCTATTGTCAGGGAACACATGCTGGAAGCCCAGCAGGCTCAGAAAAACAGCTATAACTGTAATGCTAGAGTCAGAGTGTTCCAACCTGGAGACAGGTTCTTGGTTCTGGTCCCTACTGTGGAGAACAAGTTCCTTCCGACTTGGCATGGACCCTATGAAATAGAAAAAGTGAGTGATGTCAATTATAAAGTCAGACAACCAGGAAGAAGAAAGCCTGAACAGTTGTATCATATATAAATCTGTTAAAGCCTTGGAAAGGACAGGGAGGTCCTGGTTGCTTTAAAACCTTCAGAACCTCCTATAGTAGAGCCGGAGGTGAACGTATCTAAGACTGTGTCTGTACATCAAAAGCAAGAGGTCAGAGATTTCATCAGAAGAAATAGGGATTTTTTTTCAGTAGTTCCAGGAAAGACTAAGGTGATTAAGCATGACATAATAACCGAACCAGGGAAAAGAGTTAATCTCAAACCCTATAGAATTCCTGAGGCCCGGAAGGAAGTTATAAACTTAGAGGTTGAGAACATGTTAAAACTTGGAGTCATTGAAGAATCCCAGAGTAACTGGAGTAGCCCTATTGTATTGGTGCCAAAACCTGATGGCACATGGAGGTTCTGTAATGACTACCGCAAGTTAAATGCCATATCAAAATTTGATGCTTACCCAATGCCCAGAGTTGATGAGTTAATAGACTGGGTAAGGCTTGTTATCTAACAACCTTGGATTTAACAAAGGGTTACTGGCAGGTCCCTCTCACTGAAAGAGCCAAAGAAAATACTTTTCAACACCCAGTGGCCTGTTTCAGTACACTGTATTGCCATTTGGGTTACATGGGGCACCTGTCACATTCCAACGAATGATGGACAGAATTATTAAACCTCATGTTCGTTATGCTGCAGCATACTTGGATGATGTCGTCATCCACAGTGCAGACTGGGAATCCCACCTCCCAAGTCCAATGGTGCTTGATGCTATCCGCTCAGCAGGCTTAACTGCCAATCCTTCCAAGTGTACAATTGGTTTAGAGGAAGCAAAATACTTAGGTTATTCTATTGGGAGGGGTTTGGTTAAACCGCAGGAAGCCAAAGTTGTTGAAAGAGTGTCTTGCTATTAAGTGGGCATTAGACTCTCTTAAATACTACCTGCTAGGCAAAAAGTTCCGATTGATAATGGACCATGCACCTCTGACATGGATGTATCAGAACAAGGAAAATAACTCCAGAGTAACAGATGGTTTTTGAGTTTACAATCTTTTAATTTTACTGTGGAACACAGGGCTGGTTTACAACAAGGTAATGCTGATGGGCTTTCCAGGGTACACTCTCTGATTTCCATGGTCGCTCATACCCATGGGTATGAGCTGGGGGGGAGGATATGTGAGCGGAAAAGTGGAATAGTACTTGATGGAAGATATATCAGGCCTGATTTGTTAAACAGCAGCCAGAGAATTTTTAGTTAAATGCCCCAGGGAGAGAGGTTAAAGTTTGCAATATACATTGCGGATGCTCTACAAAACACGGTATGGGTCCCTGGGACGGAGCATTTGGAGAGCAGGGTGGGCCAATGCTCCAACAGCACTAGTTGCTGTGTACTGACCAGAATTTGGATTTAGCTTCAGAATTAACTAATTGGCTCTCACCTGTAGCTGGTCAATTAGCAGACAGGCCTTTAAAAGAAGAGATTAGCCTGCTGCAGGGTTAGGGAGAAAAAGCCAGCTAGGAGAGCTGAAGGAGAGAACACAACTATTGTGTTTATTGCAAAGCTATTTTATTTTTTGGGAAAATTGGTAAGTGGGAAAGCCACCCAATTACAGATAGTGATTTCTGTCTAGTAAGAGCAAAAGCAGATGTTTTTTTTTTTTTCTATCAAATAAAGGAAAACCGAGCTGAATGTGAATATATATATATATATATATATATATATATATATATATATATATATATATATATATATTGTGTTTAGTATTTTGTTAGTTTAGTCTGTTAGTGTGAAACATAGCATATGCCTTCTTGGCATCAGACCCTGATGCCACTGATACTGCGTCCGATTTTGACCCAGGTCAGTTTAGCGACACGTCTAGTGACATGTCATCTGTGTGTGAGCCAGCTGCTAAAAGAAGCTGTGCTTCCCCTGCTCCGCCGAATGTGGAGGAGGACTGGGTACCTCCACAGTCAGCTGAGCCAAACATACCCCCTTTTAGTGCCAACGCAGGCATTAATGTGAATGTGGATGACTTCTCCCCTATACAAAATATGGAGTTATTTTTAGGGAAGCCATCTGGGAGGAGATTGCTTCCCAGACTAATTTATACGCTACCCAATTTACTGAGACCAATCCAGGTAGCTATACAGTCAGGGAGCATGCTTAGCATCCCACAGATGTCCCTGAACTTAAAAAAATTCTGGGCTCTTACAATGCTCATGGGGCTAATAAAGAAGCCATCAATCCGCTCTTACTGGAGCACCAACCCAATTTGTTCGACTCCTATAAACTCCCAAACATAGCCTAGACCAAGATATGAACTGCTGCTGAGATACTTACATTTCAACGACAATACCCTCTGTCACCCCAGGGATCACCCCCAATATGATAGGCTTCATAAAATATGCCCAATGGTAGACCATCTGCAGAACAGATTTTCTGAAGTTTATACTCCCCAACAAAATGTATCGATTGATGAATCGTTAATGAAATATAAAGGGAGATTAGGATTCAAACAATACATCACCTCAAAGCGCTCTGTGATGGCATAAAATTCTACAAACTGTGCGAGAGCGAAAGTGGCTATACATTTGCCTTTCCTGTATATGAGGGGAAAGATGGTCATCTGGACCCTCCTGGCTGTCCTGACTCTCTGGGGACAAGCGGGAAACTTGTTTGGGACCTACTGATCCTCTTGATCAATAAAGGTTACCACCTTTTATGTGGACAATTTTTATAGCATTGTCCATTTGTTTCAAACTCTTTATGGTTTGCAGATACTGGCCTGTGGCACTGTGAGAAGAAATGCCAAGGATTTCCCTAGACCTTTTATAGAGGCCAAATGAGAAAAAAAAGTGAATGTAAAGGTCTGCACAAAGCTAACGTGCTTGCAATAAAATTTTAACCCCCAGAGAACTCAGGAGATGTTGCTGAACACATATTGAGGTGTTGATTGGCAGTGACACATAACACGATCTGTTAATTCATGCCTAAGTACAATGTGTGTGAAAAAAACACACAAAAAATGACTACCTAAAAGTTTGACAAAGTCTGGTGGTAGAATCTGAAATACCCTAGGGTGTCTACTTTCCAAAAATATATGGTTTGGCGGGGGTAAAATACATTGGTCGGCCTTACAAATGTCCCAAATAGGACATGTGCGCAGGTTGACTACATGTCAAAATTCCAAGTTGGAAAATGGATATGCGCACCTGCCAAATGTGGCCTTTTAGCCCCCAAACCACTCGACAAGCCTATGCATGGGTGGTATCACTGTACTCGGGAGATGTTGCTGAACACATATTGGGGTGTTGTTTGGCAGTGACACATAACAGGATCTGTGAGTTTATACCTGAATTGCAATGTATGTGGGGAAAAAAAAAATATATATATATGTGTATATATCTGTGTTTGGCAAAGACTGTTGGTAAAATGGCTGCATAGAAAGTGTCAATCTATCCTTAGATGAATACCCTGGGTTGTCTACTTTAAAAATATATATATATACATGTGGGTTGTTTTTCAGAGATTTATGACGGATAACAGTTTTATAATGTCACCATTGATAAAATTAAAAAATGTATGTTTTGAAACCGCAATCTCCTACTTGTACTTATAGCCCTATAACTTGCAAAAAAAAGCTTTTGTAGATGAGCAAAAGATTTTTCAAGTAAGTTAAAAAAAAGTGTTTTTTTTTTCAAATTTGGATCATATTTTTGTTTGTTTTTTAATTAAATTAAATTACATGAGATTATATAAATAATGGAATGTAAAGAAAGCCCTTTTTGTCCTGAACAAAAACAATTTATAATTTGTATGGGGAAAGTAAATGAGAGAGCGGAAAATTACAGCTAAACACAAACACCACAAAAGTGTAAAAAGAGGCCTGGTCGCAAATGTACAACATCTCAAAAACAGTCCGGTCCTTAAGGGGTTAAAGTCCTCACAAGTATGTGGCGCTTTAGTGAGAAGTTATTTCTTGGCTTTTAGAAATAGAATATCCCTGCACTGCAACCAGAAGTTTGTAATGATTGTATGGTCTTGTGTCTGGACTCTAACTCCCCAATTCTACTGGTCAATTCAAGTATACATTGTTTGTCTTTTTTTTTTTTTTTTTTTTTTTTACCTAGAAATCAATTTGTATGAAAAGTTTTCAAATGACAGCCTTGTTGGCTTCCCATGACAGATCTGTAGCAACATCATTTGTCACAAGGAAATCTTCTCTCGCTAAGAACAGTGACTGAGTCACACCACACAAAAACAAAAGTTTTAGACTTTAGAAAAACAGACTTTTCTAAAATTAGAATATGTGTAAAGGAGTCATTATCAGACTAGAGCAATTTAAATGGCGTCCAAGAGAAATGGGATTATTTAAAAGTTGCACTACTGAAGGCAACAGAAAATTGCATTAGGCTTGTCAGTAAAAGCAAAACATTCAAGAAACCACTGTGGTACTCCGCAGATGTTGCCAACACAGTAAAAAACAAAAAGTTAGCATTTAGTAATTATAAAAAAAAAAACACGAGTGAGGAAGACAGAATGATCTATAAGATTAGGCAGAAAGAGGCTAAGCAAGTTATAAGAGCTTTTAAATCACACACAGAAGAGAAAATAGCAGTCAGTAAAAAAGGGGACAACTTTTTTAGATACATAAATGAGAAAAGAAAAGTAAAACAAGGATTAGTTAGATTAAAAACAAAAGAAGGAAGGTATGTAGAAGAGGATAAAGGTCTAGCTGACTGCCTTAATTAATATTTTTGTTCGGTATTTACAGATGAAAATTAAGGAAAGGGACCTCAGTTAAGAAAAAGGATAAATGAGTCATTTATTACACGTGAGTTTACAGAGGAAGAGGTTCTCTTTCAACTCTCAAAAGTAAAGACAAATAAGTCAATGGGACATGGAATACACCCAAAGCTATTAAAAGAGCTTAGTGGTGTACTAGCAACACCATTAACAGATGTATTTAACCAATTATTGATAACAGGAGTAGTCCCAGAAGATTGGAAGTTGGCGAATGTTGTGCCCATTCACAAGAAAGGTAATAGGGAGGAGTCGGGCAACTATAGGCCAGTAAGCCTTACTTCAGTAGTGGGGAAAGTGATGGAAACCATGTTAAAAGATAGGATTGTTGAACATCCAATATTGTTGAATGGGTGAGGCAGTGGCTGAGTGACATGCAACAGAGGGTTGTAGTCAATGGAGTATATTCGAAGCTTGGGCTTGTCACCAGTGGGGTTCCTCAGGGATCTGTAC
Source organism: Pelobates fuscus (assembly GCF_036172605.1). NCBI lineage: Eukaryota > Metazoa > Chordata > Amphibia > Anura > Pelobatidae > Pelobates > Pelobates fuscus. The sequence continues at coordinate 269,974,295 of NC_086318.1, read as the reverse complement.
TTGGACCCATTCTCTTTAATATTTTTATTAGTGATATTGCAGAAGGTCTTGATGGTAAGGTATGTCTTTTTGCTGATGATACTAAGATATGTAACAGGGTTGATGTTCCAGGAGGGAGGAGTTGTGGCAACTGACATTTAATGTGGATAAGTGCAAGATAATGCATCTTGGACATAAAAACCCAAGGGCAGAGTACAGAATATTTGATAGAGTCCTAACCTCAACATCTGAGGAAAGGGATTTAGGGGTGATTATTTCTGATGACTTAAAAGTAGGCAGACAATGTAATAGAGCAGCAGGAAATGCTAGCAGAATGCTTGGTTGTATAGGGAGAGGTATTAGCAGTAGAAAGAGGGAAGGGCTCATGCCATTGTACAGAACACTGGTGAGACCTCACTTGGAGTATTGTATGCAGTACTGGAGACCGTATCCTCAGAAGGATATTGATACCTTAGAGAGAGTTCAGAGAAGGGCTACTAAACTGGTTCATGGATTGCAGGATCAAACTTACTAGGAAAGGTTAAATGATCTTAACATATATAGCTTGGAGGAAAGACGAGACAGGGGGGATATGATAGAAACATTTAAATACATAAAGGGAATCAACACAGTAAAGGAGGAGACTATATTTAAAAGAAGAAAAAACGACCACAACAAGAGGATATAGTCTTAAATTAGAGGGACAAAGGTTTAAAAATAATATCAAGAAGTATTACTTTACTGAGAGGGTAGTGGATGCATGGAATAGCCTTCCAGCTGAAGTGGTAGAGGTTAACACCGTAAAGGAGTAGTGATGTACCGAACTGTTCGCCGGCGAATATTTCCCGGGGAACATAGCGTGTTCGCGTTCGCCACGGCGGGCGAACACATAAGCGGTTCGATCCGTCCCCTATTCGTAATCATTGAGTAAACTTTGACCCTGTGCCTCACGGTCAACAGACACATTCCAGCAAATTAGCAGCAGACCCTCCCTTCCAGACCCTCCCACCTCCTGTACAGCATCCATTTTAGATTCATTCTGAAGCTGCATTCTTAGATAGAGGAGAGAAAGTGTAGCTGCTGCTCATTTGATATGGAAATTGATAGCTAGGCTAGGGTATTCAGTGTCCACTACAGTCCTGAAGGACTCATCTGATCTCTGCTGTAAGGACAGCACCCCAAAAAGCCCTTTTTAGGGCTAGAACATCAGGCTGCTTTTTTTGTGTAATCTAATTGCAGTTGCCTGCCTGCCAGCTTCTATGTCAGGCTCACAGTGGATACTGTGCCCACTTGCCCAGTGCCACCACTAGTATCTGGTGTCACAATAGCTTGCATTTAAAAACATTTTTTTTTTACTGTAATAGATTGAATAGCAGTTGTCTGCAAGTGTCTGGGTGTCAGGCCTTCAGCGTGTACTCTGCCAACCTCTGCCAGTGCACATTGCCACTCATATCTGGTCTCACAGTAGCTTGCACGCATAGTACCACTAATCCCAAAAAAATGACAGGCAGAGGCAGGCCACCCTGCAGGGGCCATCGTAGTCGTGGTGCTGTGATTCCCTTTTGCCCTAGAATAATGCCCAGTTTTCAGAGGCCACGTACACTGAACTCGAAGTTATGAGGACATAGTTGACTGGCTAACACAGGCAGAGGTGGCTCTCTAATTAGGCGGTTTAGGCGGCCGCCTAAGGCCTCACGCTGGCTGTGGCCTCGCGGCCGCCTAAACCGCCTGTTGGCAGAGTGTGTCAGGTCCTCGGTCAGTGACCGAGGACCTGACACCAGGAGGGGGCCCGGCGGCTTGCCCGGTATGCCGCCGGGTGCGAGGCCCCTCCTGGCTGCCAGGCCGGCCACCGCAGACACTGGTCTGCAGCTCCGCAGTGTGCAGAGCTGCAGACCATGTGACTCGCGAGAATTAGCCAATCAGAGATTTGCCGCGGGTTACCACGGCAACGCTCTGAAATCTCGCGAGCTGCAGACCAGTGTCTGCGGTGGCCGGCCTGGCAGCCAAGCAAGTGGCCACCGGACCACCAGGGAGCCCACTGGACCACCAGGGAAATGTAGGCTCTCCCTCCCCATCACCCCCCACCACACTCAGGCTCACCCCCGACCACCATCACCCCCCACAACCCTAAGCCTCACCCCCCCACCACCATCACCCCCACCACCCTCAGCCTCATCCCCACCACCATCACCCCCACCACCCTCAGCCTCACCCCCACCACTACCATCACCCCCCACCAACCTCAGCCTCACCCCCACCACCATCACCCCTACCACCCTCAGCCTCACCCCCCACCACCACCATCACCCCCCACCACCATCACCCCCATCACCCTCAGCTTCACCCCCCCATCACCATCACCCCCACCACCCTCAGCCTCACCCCCACCACCATCACCCCACCCTCAGCCTCACCCCCACCACCATCACCCACCATCACCACCCACCACCATCACCCCCCAACACCCCCACCATCACCCCTCCCCACCATCACCCCTCCCCACCATCACCCCCACCACCCTCAGCCTCACCCCCACCACCCTCAGCTACACCCACCACCACCATCAGCTTCACCCCCCCACCACCGTCACCATCACCCCCCCACCACCCTCAGCCTCACCCCCCACCACCATCACCATCACCCCCCTCAGCCTCACCCCCCACCACCCTCAGCTTCACCCCCACCACCCTCACCATCACCCCTCCCCACCATCACCCCCACCCCTCCCCACCATCACCCCCACCCCTCCCCACCATCACCCCCACCACCCTCAGCCTCACCCCCCACCACCCTCAGCCTCACCCCCACCACCCTCAGCCTCACCCCCACCACCCTCAGCTTCACCCCCACCACCCTCACCATCACCCCTCCCCACCATCACCCCCCACCACCCTCAGCCTCACCCCCACCACCGTCACCATCACCCCCCACCAACGTCACCATCACCCCCCACCACCGTCACCATCACCCCCCACCACCCTCAGCTTCACCCCCACCACCCTCACCATCACCCCTCCCCACCCTCAGCCTCACCCCCACCACCCTCACCATTACCCCTTCACCCTCAGCCTCACCCCCCACCACCCTCAGCCTCACCATCCCCCATAACCCCCCACCACCCTCAGCCTCACCTCCCACCACCCTCAGCATCACCCCTCACCACCCTCAGCCTCACCCCCCACCACCATCACCCGCCATCACCATCACCCCCCTCAGCCTCACCCCCACCACCATCACCCATCACCCCTCCCCACCATCACCCCCCACCACCCTTAGCCTCACCCCCACCACCGTCACCAGCACCCCCCAGCACCCTCAGCCTCACCCCCACCACCGTCACCATCACCCCCCACCACCGTCACCATCACCCCACCACCCTCACTATTACCCCTTCACCCTCAGCCTCACCCCCACCACCCTCCGCCTCACCATCCCCCATAACCCCCCACCACCCTCAGCCTCACCTCCCACCACCCTCAGCATCACCCCTCACCACCCTCAGCTTCATCACCCACCACCACCCTCAACATCACCACCCTCAGCAGCACTCCCCCCACCACCCTCAGCATCACCCCCCCACCTCCCTCAGCCTCACCCCCCACCTCCCTCAGTCTCACCCCCCACCACCCTTAGCCTCACCCCCCACCACCCTCAGCATCACCACCCTCAGCATCACTCCTCACCACCCTCAGCATTACCCCCCACCACACTCAGCATCACCACCCTCAGCATAACCCTCCGTCACCACCCTCAGCCTCCCCCACTCACCATCACCCCCTCCTTCTCACATCACCCCCTCTCACTCTCACATTAGCCCCCCCACTCTCACATTAGCCCCCCCACTCTCACATTAGCACCCTCCACTCTCACATTAGCCCCCCCACTCTCACATTATCCCTCCCCACTCTCACGTTAGCCCCCCTACTCTCACATTAGCCCCCCACTCTCACATTACTCACTCTCACATTATCCCCTCTCACTCTCACATTATCCCCTCTCACTCTCACATTAACCCCCTCTCACTCTCACATTAACCCCCTCTCACTCTCACATTAACCCCCTCTCACTCTCACATTATCCCCTCTCACTCTCACATTAACCCCCCTCACTCTCACATTAACCCCCTCTCACTCTCACATTAACCCCCTCTCACTCTCACATTATCCCCTCTCACTCTCACATTAACCCCCTCTCACTCTCACATTATCCCCTCTCACTCTCACATTAACCCCCTCTCACTCTCACATTAACCCCCTCTCACTCTCACATTAACCCCCTCTCACTCTCACATTAACCCCCTCTCACTCTCACATTAACCCCTCTCACTCTCACATTAACCCCCTCTCACTCTCACATTAACCCCCTCTCACTCTCACATTAACCCCTCTCACTCTCACATTAACCCCTCTCACTCTCACATTAACCCCTCTCACTCTCACATTACCCCCCCACTCTCACATTACCCCCCCACTCTCACATTAGCCCCCCACTCTCACATTAGCCCCCCCACTCTCACATTAGCCCCCCCACTCTCACATTAGCCCCCCACTCTCACATTAGCCCCCCACTCTCACATTAGCCCCCCACTCTCACATTAGCCCCCACTCTCACATTAGCACCCCCACTCTCACATTAGCACCCCCACTCTCACATTAGCCCCCCACTCTCACATTAGCCCCCTACTCTCACATTACTCACTCTCACATTAACCCCCTCTCACTCTCACATTAACCCCCTCTCACTCTCACATTAACCCCCTCTCACTCTCACATTAACTCCCTCTCACTCTCACATTACCCCCTCTCACATTACCCCCTCTCACTCTCACATTACCCCCTCTCACATTACCCCCTCTCACTCTCACATTACCCCCTCTCACTCTCACATTACCCCCTCTCACATTAACCCCCCTCACACTCTCACATTAACCCCCCTCACACTCTCACATTAACCCCCCTCACATTCTCACATTAACCCCCTCACTCTCACATTAACCCCCTCACTCTCACATTAACCCCCTCACTTTCACATTACCCCCGCTCCCTCTCACATTACCATCACCCCCCGCTCCCTCTCACATTACCATCAACCCTCGCTCCCTTTCACCATCACCCCCCGCTCCCTCTCACCATTTATTATTATTTATTTATTATTGCCATTTATATAGCGCCAACAGATTCCGTAGCGCTTTACAATATCATGAGAGGGGATTTAACTATAAATAGGACAATTACAAATAAACTTACAGGAACAATAGGTTGAAGAGGACCCTGCTCAATCGAGCTTACATTCTATAGGAGGTGGGGTGTAAAACACATTAGGACAGCAATTTGCAATCAAATAAGGTGGGCTGCCCTTTAGGAGAGGGCAAGAGACAGGTATGTGAGGTAGGGGTTAGTCTTGGAGGCCATAAGCTTTCCTAAAGAGATGGGTTTTAAGGCACTTCTTAAAAGATGCAAGACAAGGGAGTCTGCTGGCGGTAGGCAGGCTATTCCATTGGAAGGGAGCCGCCCGCGAGAAGTCCTGCAAGCGCGAGTTGGCCGTACGGGTGCGGACAACGGACAGGAGGTGGTCACGGGCAGAGCGGAGAGACCGAGAAGGGACATACCTATGGATCTGTGAGGAAATATAAGAGGGGTTTGAGTTGTTCAGTGCTTTATAGGTGTGAGTTAGTACCTTGAATTGACTCCTATAGCATACAGGAAGCCAATGTAAGGACTGGCAGATGGGTGAGGTGTGAGAGAAACGGCTAGAGAGGAAAATCAATCTAGCAGCAGCGTTCATTACGGACTGTAGGGGTGCAGTACGGCTATTGGGAAGACCAATCAGGAGAGGGTTACAATAATCCATGCGGGAAATTACTAGAGCATAAACAAGCTCCTTGGTAGTATCTGGTGCAAGACACACCCCCCGCTCCCTCTTACCATCAGCTACCCCATACACATAGGGTCTCAGACAAAAACGCAAACATGCTCAAAGAGACATACATTCGCACACACAAGGATACTCTCTGTCAGACGCACTCTCAGGCACATACTCAGGTAGACAGTGCATCAATGTGTATATGTGACACTTTTTTGTTAGTGGGGCCTCATGTTTGCGTTTCGCCTAAGGCCTCATAAAGTCTAGAGCCGCCTCTGAACACAGGACACCCACTCTTCTACAGCTTCCGCTTGGAACCTTGACGCACCATCCTCCTCCTGCTTAGCTTCTAGATACCACTAACCCGCCTGATGCCAACACCAACACTAGCACCACAGCTGCTTCTTGGTATGTCAGATGAGTTATTTACACATCCGTGCAACCATTATTGCCAGAGGATGTAGATAACCGGGATATGTCTCAGGCAGGCAGCATTACACACATGGATGTACGGTGTGATGATGATGTTGTACCTGCTACTGCTTCCTTTGCTGAGTTGTCTGATACAAGTGAAGCGGTTGATGACGATGCGTCCATGGATGTCACGTGGGTGCCCGCTCGGCAAGAAGAACAGGGCGAAAGTTCAGATGGGGAGACAGAGAGGAGGAGGAGACGAGTTGGAAGCAGGGGGAGGTCGTCGCAAGGAGCTAGTGGCACAGTCAGACAGCATGCATCGGCACCCGGGGTCAGCCCGACAGCACGCCAATCAACGCATGCTGTGTCCACCACCAGAATGCCGTCATTGCAGAGCTCAGCAGTGTGGCATTTTTTTTGTGTGTCTGCCTCTGACAACAGCGATGCCATTTGCAACCTGTGCCAAAAGAAACTGAGTCGTGGGAAGTCCAACACCCACCTAGGTACAACTGCTTTGCGTAGGCACATGATCTCACATCACAAATGTCTATGGGATCAACACATGAGTACAAGCAGCACACAAACTCATAGCCGACATCCTCCTCCTGGTCCAGCATCTTCAGCCACGTCAACCACTGCTGTCCTCCTTGCCCCCTCTCAACCATCCGCCACTCCGTCTCTCGCCTTGAGCAGTTCCCGCTCATCTGCCCACAGTCAGGTGTCTGTCAAGGACATGTTTGTGCATAAGAAGCCAATGTCAGAAAGTCACCCCCTTGCCCAGCGTCTGACAGCTGGCTTGTCTGAACTATTAGCCTGCCAGCTTTTACCATACAAGCTGGTGGAGTCTGAGGCGTTAAAAAAATTTGTGGCTATTGGGACACCGCAGTGGAAGGTACCCGGACGAAATTTCTTTGCACAAAAGGCAATCCCCAACCTGTACTGATTGTGCAAAAGGAAGTAATGGCATGTCTGGCACACAGTGTTGGGGCAAGGGTCCAACTGACCACTGATACCTGGACTGCAAAGCATGGTCAGGGCAGGTATATCACCTACACTGCGCATTGGGTAAACCTGCTGACGGCTGCCAAGCATGGAATGCGTGGCTCTGCAGAGGAGTTAGTGACACCGCCATGACTTGCAGGCAGGCCTGCTGCCACCTCCTCTACTCCTCCTACTCCATCCTCTTCCATAACCTCCTCGGCTGAGTCCTCTTCTGCTGCTGCGTCTTGCTCCACATCAACAGCACCCCCCCAGCTCCCCAGGTACTATTCCATATCCCGGATACGGCAGTGTCACGCCGTCTTGGGTTTGACTTGCTTGAAAGCAGAGAGTCACACCGGACAAGCACTCCTGTCCGCCCTGAATGCACAGGTGGAAAAGTGGCTGACTCTGCAGCAACTGGATATCGGCAAAGTGGTTTGTGACAACGGAACAAATTTGTTGGCGGCATTGAAGTTGGGCAAGTTGACACATGTGCCGTGCATGGCACATGTGTGCAGTCTGATCGTACAACGCTTTGTGCATGAGTACCCAGGCTTACAGGACGTCCTGAAGCAGGCCAGGAAGGTGTGTGGCCATTTCAGGCATTCCTACACGGCCATGGTGCACTTTGCAGATATCCAGCGGCGAAACAACCTGCCAGTGAGGCGCTTGATTTGCGACAGCCCGACACGTTGGATTTCAACACTCATAATGTTCGACCACCTGCTCCAATAAGAAAAAGCCGTTAATGAATATTTGTATGACCGGGGTGCTAGGACAGCCTTTGGGGAGCTGGGAATTTTTTTGCCACGTTACTGGACGCTCATGCGCAATGCCTGTAGGCTTATGCGTCCTTTTGAGGAGGTGACAAACCTAGTCAGTGTCACCGAAGGCACCAGCAGCGACATCATACCATTTGTTTTCTTCCTGGAGCATGCCCTGCGAAGAGTGCTGGATCAGGCCGTAGATGAGCGTGAAGAGGAAGAGGACGAGTTGTGGTCACCATCACCACCAGAAACAGCCTTATCAGCATCGCTTGCTGGACCTGCGGCAACGCTGGAAGAGGATTGTGAGGAAGAGGATTCAGAGGAGGAATGTGGCTTTGAGGAGGAGGAGGAAGACCAACCACAACAGGCATCCCAGGGTGCTCGTTGTCACCTATCTGGTACCCGTGGTGTTGTACATGGCTGGGGGGAAGAACATGCCTTCATTGAGATCACTGAGGAGGAGGAACGGGAAATGAGCAGCTCGGCATCCAACCTTGTGCAAATGGGGTCTTTCATGCTGTCATGCCTGTTGAGGGACCCTCGTATAAAAAGGCTGAAGGAGAACGACCTGTACTGGGTGTCCACGCTACTAGACCCCTGGTATAAGCAGAAAGTGGTGGAAATGTTACCGAATTACAACAAGTCGGAAAGGATGCAGCATTTGCAAAATAAATTAAAAAGTATGCTTTACACAGCGTATAAGGGTGATGTCACAGCACAACGGGAATCTAACAGGGAGAGAGGTGGAAGTCATCCTCCTGCTCCCACGACCACGCCGGCAAGGACAGGATGCTTTAAAGACGTGTTGTTGATGGAGGACATGCGTACGCATCGCCACAGCCCACAACGACTTGACTGACAGGTAGCAGACTACCTCGCCTTAACTGCAGATATCCACACTCTGAGGAGCGATGAACCCCTTGACTACTGGGTGTGCAGGCTTGACCTGTGGCCTGAGCTATCCCAATTTGCGATAGAACTTCTGACCTGCCCCGCTTCAAGTGTCCTGTCAGAAAGTACCTTCACTGCAGCAGGAGGTATTGTCACTGAGAAGAGAAGTCGCCTAGGTCAAAAAAGTCTAGATGACCTCATCTTTATTAAGATGAATGAGGGATGGATCCCGAAGGGACTGACAGTGGGCCATACATTCGACTTAAGGCCTGATGAGATGAGCTGCCTTGGGCTAAAAATGGTGACCCTATGTAGGAGGAACAGTCCCTATTCTGCTCTGTGTCAGTGTGTATCAGGGATCATTAGGATAGGTGTCAATCCATATCTGCCAAGTGACCTTATGTAGGGGAACAGTCCCTATTTTGCTCTGTGTCAGTGTGTATCAGGGATCATTAGGATAGGTGTCAAGGTGTCAATGTCATATGTCAGGTGTCAATCCATATCCATTGTGATTTAGGAATGTTAGGTGATTTATGCCCTTTATGGATTAAAACCAGTCTCTGCATCAACTGTGTAATTTTCCATGGGAGTTTTGCCATGGATCCACCTCCGGTATGCCACAGTCCAGGTGTTAGTCCCCTTGAAACCACTTTTCCATCACTATTGTGGCCAGAAAGAGTCCCTGTGGGTTTTAAAATTTGCCTGCTCATTAAAGTCAATGGCAGTTCGCCGGTTCACGGAAGTTCGCGTCCGCCGTTCGCAAATCGAAAATTTTGTGTTCGCGACATCACTATAAAGGAGTTTAAGCATGCGTGGGATAGGCATAAGGCTATCCTAGCTGTAAGATGAGGCCAGGGACTAATGAGTGTTTAGAAAATTGGGCAGACTAGATGGGCCAAATGGTTCTTATCTGCCGTCACATTCTATGTTTCTATATGAACAAAAAGAGAACATAAAACACATTACAACTATATTCAGTTTTTGAAAGGCAGCGTTGGTCATCAGCAGTGTGCCCAAGCAGAGAGAGGAGGCGCACTAGAACACTGCTTAAACAGGAGTGATTAATTTGCTGTGCCAATTTATGCCTGGGAAATAGTCTGACATTTGAAAAGTATCAGTAGACTGAATATTGAGCTTGATAATTGTATGCTGTATATGAGCACTCAGGGAAAAAGCCATGCAATAGCAGCCTGTTGAGGTAGGAGAGGACCAGGTGGCTCTCCCCTAAGAGGGTCCATTATTGGGTAAAGATATTGTAGATCTGTGTTTCCTTTTCCTGACAGCTGTTTACACATGCAGCTGAGATAGTGGTGGGACTGCATACCAGTCCAGCAAAGACATCTCAGGCAGATTCAATTAAATGTTGCCATGTCCTCTGCTTTGGATATGGAGAATGCAGACTTCAATGGGCAGGCGAATTTTAAAAACAACAGGGACTCTTTCTGGCCACAATAGTGATGGAAAAGTTGTTTCAACTAACACCTGGACTGTGGCATGCCAGAGGGGGATCCATGGCAAAACTGCCATGGAAAATTGCACAGTTGATGCAGAGTCTGCTTTTAATCCATAAAGGGCAGAAATCACCTAACATTGACACCTGTCCTCAAAGCCCAGCCCTGATACACACTGACACAGAGCAGAATAGAGACTGTTCCCCCTACATAGGGTCACTTGGCAGATATGGATTGACACCTGTCCAACAAAACCCCTGATACACACTGACACAGAGCAGAATAGGGACTGTTCCCCCTACATAGGGTCACTTGGCAGATATGGATTGACACCTGTCCTCAAAACCCCTGATACACACTGACACAGAGCAGAATAGGGACTGTTCCCCCTACATAGGGTCACTTGGCAGATATGGATTGACACCTGTCCTCAAAACCCCTGATACACACTGACACAGAGCAGAATAGAGACTGTTCCCTGTCCACAGAGACCATGATACACACTGACACAGAGCAGAATAGAGACTGTACACCGTCCACAGAGACCATGATACACACTGACACAGAGCAGAATAGAGACTGTCCCCCCTACATAGGGTCACTTGGCAGGTATGGATTGACACCTGTCCTCAAAGCCCCTGATAGACACTGACACAGAGCAGAATAGGGACTGTTCCTCCTACATAGGGTCACTTGGCAGATATGGATTGACACCTGTCCTCAAAACCCCTGATACACACTGACACAGAGCAGAATAGGGACTGTTCCCTGTCCACAGAGTCCATGATACACACTGACACAGAGCAGAATAGAGACTGTTCCCCGTCCACAGAGACCATGATACACACTGACACAGAGCAGAATAGAGACTGTTACCCCTACATAGGGTCACTTGGCAGGTATGAATTGACACCTGTCCTCAAAGCCCATGATACACACTGGGGGGAGCTACTGTCCTCCCCAACCCCTGCGCGGTGGGTGGGGGCCATAAATCACCCCACAGTGTTTGGTTCTAATGAGTGCAACGTAAATGGCTGCACAGGAGCTGGCCAACTGGAGAATTCAAAAGAGAAAACATGCACTGGAACTAATCGAGAAAGAGGAAAGACAGCCATACCAGATTCAGATGACAAAGCTGACACACAAGGGGTTAATTGAAATTGATACCGTGCCCGATCAGAACTTGACCCTAGAGGATCTGTCTGATTCTGTGTGGCAGCCTCAGGATTCTCAGCAGGATTGCATCTCAGAGAAAAGGGACACAACATCCCAACACAAGAGCCACCTTTTAGATCAGGACTGCCTTATATGCAAAGGGCTGATAACCCCCCCCCAGGTGATGCTGACTTAAGCCAATGGGTAATTACCAAGAAACCAGAGAAAATATGGAAACACCATATAACTAATGGCAATCAACATTCTTCATGCATTGAAAAGACGAACAAGAAATTGTATGATCCAGATACTAGACTCACAGATCCAGCAGACTCAAGTGTGTGGAAGGGATTCCTTCACATGTTCTCTATAAACCAGTTTAAAGTTACAGCCACGCCAGAGTCTGGTTATAGCAGTCATCTTTGCCAGGATTTACCAAAAGTGTTAACATCCGAAGGATGCATTTTGCAAGAGTCTGTTTGGGAATATGTAGATCGTATCTGGCCAGAGTGCACCAAGGACATGTGTGTGATCCGACTGAATCAAAGAACATCAAGTGATGCAGTTTCATATGCTCGGCTGTATTCTTATCTTAATCGGAAGCTGAGATATGCAATCATCAGAAGTCATGGCATGGAGGCGTTCCTAGTGCCTCTACCCAACCCATCCCTCAAAGATTGCGTCCTTTGGGAGGTCCAGGTTTGGAAGACAACCATCCTATTCTGCTTCTGATCTTGCTTCTTCCAAGCCATCCTTCCTGGACAGCTTATCCCAAAAAATCTTCCAAGAAACATAAAGAAGGTTTGGATATCCCAGATGATATTTTCTCTGACATATTAGCAGATGTTGAACGAGAGGAGAGACAAATGGCCGAGCAAGGGCTCCCTCCTCCAGGTTTCCCAAATTTTGAGCAGTGGAATCAGAATTCTGAGGATACAGGAGAGGAAGTTGGCATGCCTGAGATCATGAATATGCTCCAAAATTTGAGCAATGGCCTTCAGTTCCCAGGAGAATTCTCTGTAATTATAGGAGAGAGTCAGGGTGCTAATATTATGCCACCTCTCCATGTGCCAAATACTGTTCCAGCAGGTCTCCCATATCCATATTTTCCATTGTATCCAGAAGCAGCCTACCGTGGCTGGCATGGTATGTTGCCCCCTACTCATGCAGTAAATCCATTGTCCATTGACCCAGCCAATCTCTTATCTTACCCGCTTTCACAAATAATACCACCTAACATCTTATCTGATCAACATTTTACTGCAGGACCTCAACCTTTTGCATAAATGTTGTAGTTTTGTTATATTTACGTTTTTTTTTTTTTTTTAACTGTTATGTTTTAGCGAAATATTGAAAAAAATACATGTAATGTGCTGAACATCAAAGCTGAAATTTTAATTTGTCTCAGTAAGTTGAAAGCCATACTTTCTATGGGAGTTTCAAATGTTCAATAATTGTTTTCTGAAGAAAGCATAACTGTCTGTTTTTAGCAAGCAACAACCCCATATTAAGCTGTTTATTCACTGAACATCTATTTGTACTGAATTGAAAACTGAATGACAAAATGTAGGCAGAAAACGAATGATTTGAATATATTCTTCAAATACCAGAATTTTTTAATTTGTTTTTTAGTTCACTACTATTCTGTGTTTAGTAATGTATAAGTGTGCCAGATGTGACAAGTTTACATAGGTTAATTATAGCCACTGTTATATCTGGGCTACAAATACATGCATTTTGGCAAACACCTCAAAGCCCATGTAAGCTTTGTGTTGTTGAATTTCAGTGATTTATTTTATGTTGCATGTGTACAGTTGTACTGTAAAATGGGTAAAGCATGGGATATGTTTTTACATTTGTATACTAAAAATTGTAATATACGTTGGAAAAAAAAAAAAAAAGGACGCATGAGCCTACAGGCATTGCGCATGAGCGTCCAGTAACGTGGCAAAAAAATTCCCAGCTCCCCAGAGGCTGTCCTAGCACCCCGGTCATACAAATATTCATTAACAGCTTTTTCTTGTTGGAGCAGGCGGTCGAACATTAGGAGTGTTGAATTCCAACGTGTAGGGCTGTCGCAAATCAAGCGCCTCACTGGCATGTTGTTTCGCCGCTGGATATCGGCAAAGTGAGCCATGGCCTGTGTAGGAACGCCTGAAATGGCCACACACCTTCCTGGCCTGCTTCAGGACGTCCTGTAAGCCTGTGTACTTATGCACAAAGCGTTGTACGATCAGATTACACACATGTGCCATGCACGGCACATGTGTCAACTTGCCCAACTTCAATGCCGCTATCAAATTTTTTCCGTTGTCACACACCACTTTGCCGATATCCAGTTGCTGCGGAGTCAGCCACTTTTCCACCTGTGCGTTCAGGGCGGACAGGAGTGCTTGTCCGGTGTGACTCTCTGCTTTCAAGCAAGTCAAACCCAAGACGGCGTGACACTGCCGTATCCGGGATGTGGAATAGTACCTGGGGAGCTGGGGGGGTGCCGTTGATGTGGAGCAAGAAGCAGCGGCACAAGAGGACTCAGCCGAGGAGGTTATGGAAGAGGATGGAGTAGGAGGAGTAGAGGAGGTGGCAGCAGGACTGCCTGCAATTCGTGGCGGTGTCACCAACTCCTCTGCAATGCCACGCATTCCTTGCTTGTCAGCCGTCAGCAGGTTTACCCAATGCGCAGTGTAGGTGATATACCTGCCCTGACCATGCTTTGCAGACCAGGTATCAGTGGTCAGATGGACCCTTGCCCCAACACTGTGTGCCAGACATGCCATGACTTCCTTTTGCACAATCGAGTACAAGTTGGGGATTGCCTTTTGTGAAAAGAAATTCCGGCCGGGTACCTTCCACTGCGGTGTCCCAATAGCTACAAATTTTTTGAACGCCTCAGACTCAACCAGATTGTATGGTAAAAGCTGGCGGACTAATAGTTCGGACAAGCCAGCTGTCAGACGCTGGGCAAGGGGGTAACTTGGTGACATTGGCTTCTTACGCTCAAACATGTCCTTGACAGAAACACAGGACTGTGGGCAGATGAGCAGGAACTGCTCAAGGCGGGAGACGGAGTGGCGGATGGTTGAGAGGGGGCAAGAAGGACAGCAGTGGTTGACGTGGCTGAAGATGCTGGACCAGGAGGAGGATGGCGGCTTAGAGTAGGCGTGCTGCTTGTACTCAGGTGTTGATCCCATAGGCGTTTGTGATGTGAGATCATGTGCCTACGCAAAGCAGTTGTACCTAGGTGGGTGTTGGACTTCCCACGACTCAGTTTCCTTTGGCACAGGTTGCAAATGGCATCGCTGTTGTCAGAGGCAGACACACAAAAAAAATGCCACACTGCTGAGCTCTGCAATGACGGCATTCTGGTGGTGGACACAGCATGCGTTGATTGGCGTGCTGTCGGGCTGACCCCGGGTGCCGATGCATGCTGTCTGACTGTGCCACTAGCTCCTTGCGATGACCCCCCCCTGCTTCCAACTCGTCTCCTCCTCCTCTCTGTCTCCCCATCTGAACTTTCGCCCTGTTCTTCTTCTTGCCGAGCGGGCACCCACGTGACATCCATGGACGCATCGTCATCATCAACCGCTTCGCTTGTATCTGACAACTCAGAAAAGGAAGCAGCAGCAGGTACAACATCATCATCATCACACCGTACCTCCATGTGTTTAATGCTGCCTGCCTGAGACATATCCCTGTTATCTACATCCTCTAGCAATAATGGTTGCGCATCACTCATTTCTTCAAACGGGTGTGTGAATAACTCCTCTGACATACCAAGTAAAGCGGCTGTGGTGCTAGTTTTGGTGGTGACGGCAGGCGGGTGAGTGCTATCTTGAGAGGTGCCTGAAGCTAAGCTGGAGGAGGATGGTGCGTCAAGGTTCCGAGCGGAGGCTGTACAAGATTGGGTGTCCTGTGTTAGCCAGTCAACTATGTCCTCAGAACTTTTCAAGTTCAGGGTACGTGGCTTCTGAAAACTGGGCATTATTCTAGGGCAAAAGGGAATCACAGCACCAAGACCACGACGGTCCCTGCGGGGTGGCCTGCCTCTGCCTGTCATTTTTTTGGGGATTAGTGGTACTATGCGTGCAAGCTACTGTGAGACCAGATATGATTGGCAATGTGAACTGTAACAGTTCTGCAGAGCACACACTGTAGGCCTAAGACACCCGCTTGAAGACAAGTAACTGCTATTCAATCTATAACAGTGAAAAACTAATTTTGGTTTTAAAAGCACACTATAGAGACACCAGATATGATTGGCAATGTGCACTGGAACAGTTCTGCAGAGCACACGCTGAAGGAAGGACTGACAGAGCCGCTTGAAGACAAGTAACTGCTATTCAATCTATAACAGTGAAAAACAAATTTTGGTTTTAAAAGCACGCTATAATGGTTGCAAGTACAAACACTACTACAAGAAGAAACAGAGTCAACCCATCCTCTAACATTGATAATGGGTATCCTCTTGCTATTTCCTGAGTCCTGGAGCATGAATTTTAGGAGAATTGCTATTCTGATTATATTGGCAGCCAGAAGTCTTCTAACAGCACACTGGAAATCTACATATTGCCCGACTAAAAAGGAACTCATAGATAAAATACATCAATACTATAGATATGAGGTTCTCTCTTCAGACTCTCCCGAAAAGTCCAAGAAAATAAGGGCACTCTGGGCCCCGTGGTTGAGGAGACATTACCTCAACAAACATTTGCACGATGAGAAGTCGATTGCTATAACTAATGAGACTAATACATAGTTAGACTATCTATAAGATAGCCTGCTTTCAAACACCTATATGTCACACTAGCATCAAAATGCTCAGAACAACCATGGAAAATGGATAGTTCAAGGCGTGTAGAGGAACATCTCATGGAATAGCTATACTGCCTACACATCTAAACACATAAACCAGACATAACTAAATAGTTGCACTGTTAGAAAGCACTCTTTCGTCCAATACAGAAACTCTTGTTCCCTCCTCCCAGTTCTATATTCTCTCCTCCCTCTCCCTCACCCTCTGCAACATAACGCTAGTTTGACTATCTGGACCAACATCTCAGCTCAAGGTTAATACTACCAAACAAAGTCTACCATCCGACCCACTACTGGTGAACTTCACAATCCAGACAGAACCGTTAGTTAACTTTAGCTTCTTACACATATAAAACGGTATAGAAAAGTAGTAAAAGCGATACAAATGGCACACAAGGGGTAGCACGGATTAATATGTAAGATGTGGTTTGTGGCCAGTTTAAACCGCACAGGTAACAGCCCTAACTATCGAAGGCACTTACATTTGTAAAGTCGTATTAAGCTGATCAAGAAAGTTGAGGAATAGCCTAAATTGATAAAGATGAGTAGAGCTAGACAATAATCTACAACAAAGAGTTCACTACACTACAGATACTGACATGGGTCCAAGTATGTTTATTTAGAAACATTCATGTTCATTTGTGTTTTTTCCATGCCTATTCGTACGTGTGTATTTATTCATGGATGTGTACACGTATATAATTGTAGAGGAACAAATGATGTCAAAAAGCTTGACTTGCTTTATACCCCCCCCCTTTTTTCCTTTCTGTATCCCCAAGTTATTCCTTTTTTTGTTTGTTATGACAAAATAAAAATCTTATATTTAAAAAAAAAAGCACGCTATAGAGACACCAAATATGATTGGCAACTGTCAAAGCACGCTGGAACAGGTCTACAGAGCACACGCTGAAGTAGGCCTGACACCCAGACGCTTGCAGACAACTAACTGATCTTCTATTACAGTGAAAAAAAAAGATTTCTTTAAAATCTAAAGCTTAAGCTATTGTTAAAACAGATATGAGTGGTGGCACTGACTGTGCAAATGGGCAAGGCATCCAACCTGACACAGAAGCTGGCAGGCAGGCAACTGCTCTTCTATTACAGTGAAAACAAATGATTTATTTTAAATCTAAAGCTTAACCAATTGTTAAAACAGATATGAGTGGTGGCACTGGGCAAGTGGGCACAGTATCCAATGTGAACCTCACACAGAAGCTGTCAGGCAGGCAACTGCTCTTCTATTACAGTGAAAAAAAATATTTATTTAAAATCTAAAGCTTAACCAATTGTTAAAACAGATATGAGTGGTGGCACTGACTGTGCAAATGGGCAAGGCATCCAACCTGACACAGAAGCTGGCAGGCAGGCAACTGCTCTTCTATTACAGTGAAAAAAAATATTTATTTTAAATGTAAAGCTTAACCTATTGTTAAAACAGATATGAGTGGTGGCACTGGGCAAGTAGGCACAGTATCCAATGTGAACCTCACACAGAAGCTGGCAGGCAGGCAGGCACCTGCAATTACATTACACAGGAAAAAAAAAAAAAGCAGCCTGATGTTATAGCCCTAAAAAGGGCTTTTTGGGGTGCTGTCCTTACAGCAGAGATCAGATGAGTCCTTCAGGATTGTAGTGGACACTGAATACCCTAGCCTAGCTATCAATTTCCCTATCTAATCAGCAGCAGCTAAACTTTCCCTCCTCTCACTAAGCATGCAGCTTCAGAATTAATCGAAAATGGATGCTGGGAGGGAGGTTGGAGGGTGTGGAAGGGAGGGAGTGCTGCTGATTGGCTGGAATGTGTCTGCTGACCGAGAGGCACAGGGTCAAAGTTTGCCCAATAATGACGAATAGGGGGCGGATCGAACTGCGCATGTGTCCGCCCGCCGCGGCGAACGCGAACAAGCTAATTTCGCCAGGAACTGTTCGCCGATGGACAGTTCGGTACATCACTATCGGTGAGCCATTAAGGTGGTCCAGGATATATCCTTAAAAATTCTGGCCTCAATTCCAGTGAGATTGTGGATATCAGCTAGCCTTACTGCTTAAAAAATGTCCTCTTCATCATAGAAATTATGTAATTGACATATAGTATCACAGAGTTGTGAGGGGTCAATACCTTTGGGCCTCAAAGCTCAGTATATCCTATCAAAGTGTATTGCAGTATCCTGCAGCCTTTGCAAGATCACATTGGATAAAACTTTTTTTGATGTCTAATAGGTCCTTATTCCAGGTACCCCCAAATCCACAGGTTGTTGCGCCTGCTGCAGCTGTCGATATCTTCAACAGAGCGATGTTGAGAATTGGGAAGTTAAGAAACAAATCCATGAGGTAAGTGTGGTTAGGCTAGCGTATACTTGGTCCTTCATTCAAGTCAGCTACCAGAGCTACGAGATGTGCATTTCTGCCCAAACTCTGAGAGCTGACTGGAACGAAGCCTCCGGTTTCACAAGCATGCAGGCCATATTGTATTTTGATCATTTCTACACATCAAGTGCAAATAAAGATAACTAATTCAAACTGGTTAGCTGCTTGATGAGCTTGGGCTATGCTTGTAGAGCATTCAGAGGGTGTTGGGATCGCCGATAGGTGTGTCATGGAACAGGTCTCGAGCGCCATGTTGGCCCTAACCATGTTTGGTGCCAATGTGTAAGAATCATGTAAACATTTTGCCACTTCTGATAATTTATGGCACTTGCTGTGATTGGGGGATCCCCTTAGGTCAGGATCCTTATTTTGTTTGCCCATTAAAGCTGTGGGTGCTCAATTGATCGCAGATATCTTTGCTGAGTGGAGGCGCACAAACAGATGCAACCATCCGTCTGCTCAGCGTATCTGCGATGTGATTAAAGGTCTGCTGTCTTTGTTATAATAAGGTTACCTTGTAATGTAATATTAATCTCAACGTATTGTACATTATTATATTTTACTCAGTTATGATAAGGATAAATAATACAAATTGTTAAAAGGAAAAATAAAGCAATAATTTAAACAAAAAAAATTAAAAAAAAAATTTCAAAAAAATCTTACTTTTGGTGTGTCAGACTGACTGCTTGCAGTATTTAATGACTCTGGCTGTTTGAGTGAACAGGAATCCATGATAAATTGCCCCTCACTTTCAAAACATACCACAGATTCCAAGTTTAACTCCATATCCCTGCATAATAAGAGACAAACACATTTAACTCATAAAATATTTCAAATTAATATTTAGGTTACAAAATGCATATTTTAATACATATGAACAATTTATTTAAAAACATTTTTTTTTTACAAATGTCACTGTGTTTTATATATGTACAGATTATGTCAGATTTTTACTTATTACAAAAACCAAACATAGCATATAACAATACTAAATAATTACCACTTATGGACCAAGTATTTTAAAAAAAAAATCTGAATTAAGGAGTCAATGCAAAGCATTTCATAGAGTTAGAGGCTAAGCCTGTTCCTTCTCTCTTATTTCTGATAAATACATCAGGACATCAGTTTTGTGTGAATTTCCATCCCCTTGCAAACAATATTTTCAGAACTAAAAGAGATATAAATACAATTTTTTTTTTTTTTTTCTTGGATTTGTAGCTCTGGCGAGTATGCTCCCAGAAGGGCACATTCAGGTTTGAGAGGAAGGGTAATCTGTAATTTATTTAAAATAATGCGTACCAATTCTCATATTATGAATAGTTGTGGACAGCACCACAACACATGTGCATATAAGCCCTCCATTCAACAACCCCTCATAACATACTTCCACTTGTCATTTGTTAAAGTCATTGTAAGGTCCAATCCATATTTTTACTTGTACGTTGGGTATTCAGGGAGGGAAAAGTGTTGTACAGCTGCATAACAAATATATGACAAAATTAATCTGCATTGAAAGTGTTGTGGTCTGGAGAGTTACCTCCACTTTCAGCTCATAGCATATGTGCAATTATATGAGAACTCACCATGGCATCTTTGATATTCACCCACTGAGAACTGGGAATTCCTATCTTAGCCTCCCTAGGGTAAATATGGCCACCCTAGGTTTTTTGTACATACACATGTATAAAGGTATTTAACCCCTTAAGGACACATGACATGTGTGACATGTCATGATTCCCTTTTATTCCAGAAGTTTGGTCCTTAAGGGGTTAACAATCTTTAGATGGTCCGAATTTTGCATTAAGGTATTGTCCAGAAAATGTTCAAGAGCTTCTGTAATATAAATTTTATAGATGCAAACCAACCTGACCAGGATATCTCAAGAACTGCCATTGGGAAAAAAAGGTCCTTTTAGGCCTGATTCCATTTATGGTGAAGGTTTCAGAATGGAATGGTGTGCACCATCTGGTTTAATAAAATACCCAAATTCACTGACTTAGAACACAAATCAAATGGATATAAACTTTTTTTTTTTACATTGTAGTAACACTCCTAGACAAGTTCACACCCATGGCCTGGGAATGACTTGCATTCAGTGTATTGTTATGGTTACCCCCAGGCTAGCTGGAAGCTGGACCGCTTGGATAGTCTGGATCCCAAATGTAGAGAGAGAAGAGCCGCTTCGGTTAAATAGTCCATATGAATCCTGTAAATGTAGAGCAATACCACTAGCTATAGTACAGCTAGGATACTCTGTTCCCCACAAAACGAGTTGAGGCTGTGATTTGAGGGTCAAGCAAGAACTGAGATAATGAATACAACGGTTGGGACAATGCAATTATCTCCAAGCGCCCAAAATACCACGTTTTCTTGCCACATAAACAGGTTAAAAATACATAACTTCAACAGTTTTATACATAATTTGTGCATTCCACCATTTATTATATGGCCCCGGTCTGGGTGAAATAGTTCACCGAAGAGCGCCCAGGACCCACAAATTGTACACTCAGTTTCCTTGTTATAAAGTCTGTTCGTGTCTTTGGTCCCGAGCTTGAGATGACGGCTATGTTTTTAAGTGAGTCAATGGTCAGTGTGACCTCGAGGTTTGCACAAATCCCCGCTCTGTTACTGCATGTCGCAGCTGTTCAGGAGATGAACGTGTCAGGGTACCTGTAGTCTCTACCTCAGAGGAGGTGAGAGACTTAGACGTTTATCCTCCCAGAAGGGATGTTTCTTCCGTTCCTCGCGGTCCTCTCGGCCATTTACAAGCCGACCGCGAGGGATCCACTTCCTTATATGACGCGACGCTCAGTAGTCGACGTCATGACGCCAACCCGGGTCGACCTGTCAGTCAAGTCCCGAGCACTAATCAGGACTCGTCGGGGGCGTGATTACCCTCTAGAATCAAGGTATAAAGTAAGGCTTTCGGCATCTGCTCATTGCCCTGTCGTGGTTCTAGCCTGTCTAGTCACTCAGTGCTCTTGTATTCTAGTTGTCTCTTTGGTTCTGACCCGGCTTGTTTGCACTACCCTGTTTATCTCTGTTACCCTTTGACTCGGCTTGTCTCTCGCTTACCTGTCCTCTCGTTCCCTCGACCTCGGCTTGTCCCTGACCATTCTCTACTTACTCCTTACGTTAAGTCCGGCCATTCTAAGGTCCAGTATATGTACCTACCACCTGTTTGTACTCTGCGTGTTGGATCCCTGTCCCGATCCTGACATTACGACAGGGCCAATGGATCCTGCAGGTACAAACTCTCAGGTTGGTTCTTCTGACTCTAGGTTCGACGCCATGGATCACAGAATGGACCAGATGGCTCTAGCACTACAGGCGTTACTATCTCGTTCTAGTAATCAAACAGAAGAGATGCGTAATACTTCTATCTCCCCTGTGAGTTCAGGTCTAGAGGTAGCCACTGTAGGTGCTTCTTCCCGTATTACTCCACCTGCACGTTATGGTGGTTCTCCAGAGAAGTGTCGTGGTTTCTTAAACCAAATAGGTATCCATTTCGAATTACAACCCCGCTCCTATCCTACAGATAGGGCGAAGGTTGGATTTATTATCACATTACTTGTTGAGAAAGCTCTGAGATGGGCCAATCCATTGTGGGAAAATGATAATCCGTTAGTATATAATTATAATGCCTTTGTAGCTGCTTTCAGAAGAACTTTTGACCCTCCAGGTAGAAAGGTCAATGCAGCTAGATTACTGTTGCGCCTTAGACAAGATAACCGAGCACTTGTGGATTATGCACTAGAGTTCAGGTCCTTGGCGGCAGAAGTTAAGTGGAATGAACAGGCTTATATAGATGTATTTTTAAACGGGTTATCAGACATAATCCTTGACGAGGTTGCTACTAGAGAGCTTCCTGAAAATTTGGAGGATTTAATTTCTTTTATTTCTCGCATTGATGAACGTTTAAGAGAGAGGCAGAACACTCGAGAGAGAAACCGTAGACCTTCCTTTAAACTAGCTCCTTCATTTCAAAGTTCTGAATCCACAACCTCACTTTTTCCAGAACCTATGCAGATAGGCAATACTCACCTCTCAGAAGAGGAGAGACAGTACAGGAGAAGGGAGGGGTTGTGTATGTACTGTGGAGTCAGAGGTCATTTACGCCTAAATTGTCCTAATCGCTCGGGAAACGCTCGCACCTAAGTTTCTCTAGAGGACAGGCCTTGGGTGTTTCTATTTTGTCCTCTAATCATAATTATAAAGATCACAGGCTTCTGCTACCCGTTTCTTTAACTTGGGAGAAGGGAGTACTAGAAACTATGGCATTGATAGATTCCGGAGCTGCTGAGAGCTTTATCGACCAAGTTTTTGTTACCAAACACGCTATCCCATCCCAGTTAAGGGAGACACCCTTGGCCGTTGAGGCCATAGATGGTAGACCTTTAGTTGAGCCTGTTATTTTTCGTGAAACCATACCCGTTAAATTAACTGTTGGTATCTTACACGAGGAGGACATATCTTTATTGCTTATTTCGTCTCCTTCTGTTCCCATAGTCCTGGGGTATCCTTGGTTAAAAAAAATAACCCTATTATTGATTGGGAATTAGGGGAGATAGTCTCATGGGGTCAGGGTTGTCAGGACAGGTGCTTACGGACAGTGTCACCGCTTTGCGCAGTTAACACACCAATTAATTCTACCTACTCTACAGAGGTACAAATACCGCCCCTGTACCTGGATTTAAAGGCAGTATTTGACAAAAAGAACGCTGATACTTTACCTCCACACAGGTCGTTTGATTGTAAGATTAATCTACTACCTGGTACTATGCCTCCCAGGGGTAATGTATATCCTTTGTCCACTAAAGAGAACTTAGTCTAAGAGGAGTATATTCGTGAGAACCTTGAAAAAGGATTCATTAGGAGATCCTCCTCCCCTGCCGGGGCTGGGTTTTTTTTTGTTAAGAAGAAGGATGGTACACTAAGACCTTGCATTGATTATCGAGGTTTGAACAAAATAACCATTAGAAATGCCTACCCAATTCCTTTGATTACCGAGCTCTTTGATCGTCTAAAAGGCTCCAAGATTTTCACCAAGTTAGATCTCAGAGGGGCGTATAACTTGGTGAGAATTCAGCAGGGACACGAGTGGATGACGGCGTTCAATACCCGTTATGGGCACTATGAATACACAGTAATGCCTTTTGGTCTCTGTAATGCACCGGCAGTATTTCAGGACCTGATCAATGAAGTTCTTAGGGAATTTCAACATGACTGCGTTATTGTATATCTGGATGATATACTTATACACTCTAGAGAGATTGAGACTCACTACAGACAAGTCAGAAGGGTATTGCGCAAGCTTCTTCAACATGGCCTGTACTGCAAATTGGAGAAATGCAGCTTTGACCAATCCCAGATAAACTTTCTTGGTTATGTGATTTCTGGGGAAGGGTTTAAGATGGACCCGGATAAGCTCCAGTCCATTTTAGATTGGCCTTTACCCAGGGGCCTCAAGGCCATTCAGAGGTTTATTGGATTCTCCAACTATTATAGGCGCTTCATTAAGGGATACTCTTCAATTATAGCTCCTATTACCAATATGACCAGACAGGGGGCTGACACTAAGAACTGGTCTACTGAAGCCCTTCGTGCCTTCAAAACACTCAAAGAACTGTTTGCTTCGGCACCAATTTTAGTTCACCCTGATACGACTCTGCCTTTCCTACTCGAGGTAGACGCCTCAGAGACAGGTATAGGTGCTATCCTGTCCCAAAGGTTAGGTGTGGATAAGCCCTTACATCCATGTGGTTTTTTTTCCAAGAAACTATCAGGTCCTGAGAGCAGATATGACATTGGTGACAGGGAACTACTAGCAGTTATCATGGCTTTAAAGGAGTGGAGACATTTATTGGAGGGCACCTTACATCCTGTTACTATTTTGACAGACCACAAGAACTTGTCCTATATTGGGGAGGCCAAGCGCTTGCCCTCCAGGCAAGCTCGTTGGTCTTTACTCCTCACGCATTTCAATTACGTGCTCACTTATAGACCTGGTTCTAAGAATTCTAAAGCCGATGCTTTGTCTCGCCAATATGAACCTTCTGCGATATCTGAGCCGGTTTTGTCTTCTATAGTACCCAGGTGCAATATTATCGCCAACACGAGTCTCAAGATTCACTCTCCGTTGCTTGGTCAGATCATGAAGTTGCAGCATCTGGCGCCTAGACAGACTCCTGGGTCAAGGCATTTCGTTCCTCCTGAACTCCAACTGGAACTCTTACAGTGTTTTCACAACAGTAAGGCGGCTGGGCATCCGGGTATTCGCAAGACATGTTCCTTGATCTCTAAAGATTTCTGGTGGCCTTCTTTATGGAAGGATATTAGGGATTTCATCGGAGCATGTGAGGTCTGTATGAAGACTAAGCAACCTCATACGCTTCCATGTGGTTTGTTACATCCCTTGAACATTCCAGAGAGACCATGGTCCTGTTTGGCTATGGACTTCATTGTAGATTTGCCTGTTTCTAAAAAACAGACTGTGATCCTCACGGTGGTTGATAGGTTTACTAAGATGGCTCATTTCGTGCCCTTAACTAAACTCCCGACTTCTCCTGAATTGGCGGAGATATTCGCGAGAGAGATTTTTCGCTTACATGGGATACCTTCCGAAATTGTTTCCGATAGAGGTTCCCAATTTGTTTCACGTTTTTGGAGATCCTTCTGTTCTCAACTAGGCATCAAATTGAATTTTTCTTCTGCCTATCACCCTCAGTCTAACGGAGCTGCTGAACGTACCAATCAAAAGATTGAACAATATTTGCGTTGTTTTGTTTCTGAACACCAGGACGATTGGGTCGGTTTGATTCCTTGGGCGGAGTTTGCACACAATAATCTCGTTTGTGATTCTACTCGTTCCAGCCCCTTCTTCATGAATTATGGCTTTCATCCTTCCATTCTTCCCTCGGTTTCTCCTTCCCAAGGGGTACCGTCGGTTGATGTTCATGTTGCCAATTTGAGGAAGTTGTGGGATCAGACTCGACAAATTCTCCTACATAATTCCATGTTGTTCAAGAAACACGCTGATAAGCACAGAAGGGCGGCTCCGGTTTTTGTTCCAGGTGATAGGGTATGGTTGAGTACAAGAAACATTCGTTTAAAGGTTCCTTCTATGAAATTCGCTCCTCGTTACATTGGCCCTTACAGGGTTCTGACTCGAATTAACCCAGTTGTGTATTGCCTAGCTCTTCCAGCTGCCTTACGCATTCCTAACTCCTTTCATGTTTCCTTACTGAAACCGCTAGTCTGTAACAGATTTTCCTCCACTATATCCTCTCCTCGCTCTGTTCAGGTTGAGGGTCAGGAGGAGTATGAAATCAACTCCATCATCGATTCTCGAATCTCCCGAGGGAAGTTACAATATCTTATTGACTGGAAGGGATATGGTCCTGAGGAGAGGACTTGGGTACCTCAGGAGGATGTACATGCTCCTCGCCTCCGCAGGGCTTTTCACTCCCGTTTTCCATCTCGTCCCGGTTCCTTCCGCCCGGTGGGCGTTTCTGAGAGGGGGGGTACTGTCAGGGTACCTGTAGTCTCTACCTCAGAGGAGGTGAGAGACTTAGACGTTTATCCTCCCAGAAGGGATGTTTCTTCCGTTCCTCGCGGTCCTCTCGGCCATTTACAAGCCGACCGCGAGGGATCCACTTCCTTATATGACGCGACGCTCAGTAGTCGACGTCATGACGCCAACCCGGGTCGACCTGTCAGTCAAGTCCCGAGCACTAATCAGGACTCGTCGGGGGCGTGATTACCCTCTAGAATCAAGGTATAAAGTAAGGCTTTCGGCATCTGCTCATTGCCCTGTCATGGTTCTAGCCTGTCTAGTCACTCAGTGCTCTTGTATTCTAGTTGTCTCTTTGGTTCTGACCCGGCTTGTTTGCACTACCCTGTTTATCTCTGTTACCCTTTGACTCGGCTTGTCTCTCGCTTACCTGTCCTCTCGTTCCCTCGACCTCGGCTTGTCCCTGACCATTCTCTACTTACTCCTTACGTTAAGTCCGGCCATTCTAAGGTCCGGTATACGTACCTACCACCTGTTTGTACTCTGCGTGTTGGATCCCTGTCCCGATCCTGACAGAACGTAGACCGGCAGGAAGGGGTACTTAACCTGCGGTTAACCGCAAAACTCAACGTTCTAATTGAGGCCACACGCCAGGCTGTAGGTGGTCCCGGTTCGTGAACCTTTCGGTAGTTCCCGTATCGGCAGATGGGGCACGAACGTAAATGCCCTGGGGCCGTCAATTAGGTTGCGGTTAACCACAGACCGCAACTCTCTGGGCGATCAATTGGAGACACACTCCACTCGTAGGGTGGTCGGCTGTTCGGCTGTTAGAAAGGTGACCGAGGTTAAGTGGCGGCACACTCCAGGGACCGGGTGGTCCGGTATTCGTTTAACAAATGCGTTCATGTACTCAGTTCGTGAGTTGGGTACAAAATTGTAGTACCGAAGCAAAACAGAGAAAAAGGAACTACTTGTCTGTAGTGATTTTGTAACATGTATGTTATGATATTCTGCCATACTTAGCTAGAATGCCCTGTAAAACTGGTAAGGAAGACATGGGCAAGGTGAAAACCAGCAAAATGTAATCTGTAAACGTTGATATTTGTTTTGAGAAGGTAAATTACCAATATTCACCTCAGAATACCTGGTGTGGTTTAATGTTACATGCTAGGTGCTCAATAGATAAAATGTATAACAATAGTGACAACAGGCATACCTGTCTAGCCTCATTACTGGAGATAAATATGCTAGATAAGCATCCATGGGATACAAAACAAGCAGTAGGGAACATATATAAGGCCATAACCGCTGATATGAAAGATGCAAGGAACCTATAGCTTGCATAAAAAACCTCCATATATCCCCAGTGTTACAAGACAATGCCTTCTCTTACGTCCAAGGGCAGGAAAAGGCACTTGACCAACTGATTATCCCAGTCCAGCATCTTGAGCACTCAAATATGAAGATATGGAGGTACTCAGCACCTAAGATTGTGATTCATAACATCTGGCGGTAGTGATGAGATGTCCCCATCCATAGGAAAGTCACCCAGTGTGGACAGCTGGATTCAGCAGGCCCGAAGCGTTCAGGAAGTGGATGGAGTCGGATTATCTTTGCTCAAACCTGTATGCAGGGGTGCCAAGTAACAAGTCTCGATGAACTGATGCAATAGTTCTTCCTAGAATATTGTGGCAGCTGAAGTATAGGATTGGGTGTGGACTGGCAGGCGCTCAGGCGACTAAGTTAGAAGATGTCTGGCTGTACTAAAAGCCAATTCCAAGGACCCATACCAGCCGGCCTCCATCAACCCAGCATCAACTGTTCTCTTGCGCAACGGAACTTACCAAGGACTGGCTGCCCCTTACCCAGCACCTAGACCTGGTCAACAATGCAATGTCTGCCGGCAGTATGGTCGAGAGAATGCTTTCTCTCTCGAAAGAACAACCAGCAAAATAGGTCTGACTAGTTCTACCAACAGCCCCACAAGCCACGGTTCACTGCTACCATGAGGAGCCACTGACCTGAAAGGGGACCAGACCCACACCCCACCGAAGAGATGTGGGGAATACCACATGAGGCAGACCATGTCCAGGGCACTGCTGACAACCACCAACATCATTGCATCGATCAAATGCCACAAAAATGGCATCAAAATTCAATACCCCAGACTACTATTTAAACAAACATGGGGAATGGGGAACTGGTCACCTGATGAAGACCTACATGGTTGAAATGCATTATGCTTTTACTTTGGACATTTTGAATTATTTGTCTGCTGCTATATCCTGTTTTCTGTACCTTATTGGAGTAAGTCCATTTGAGAAAAACAGGTTTCCTTAATATTTGGGAGTAACAGAATTCTAGGATTCATTCCAACAACTTTGCTGATAGGCCACCACAGCCAGAGCCTGCTATATGTGGCTCTAGGAAGAGTGAGTGACCCATTACCTCTGTGAACTTGAATATATATATATATATATATATATATATATATATATATATATATATATATATATATATATATATATATATATATATATATATATATATATATATTATTACACTATGTACAGTTTTATATGTTACAGATAACCAGAGACAAATCATAAGGTTCTCCTTGATATAAGTATATTGCATTGTGTGGTGGTGATTTTAATTGCGCACCCTGTATTTTGTACTTGTTTTTGCACTTTATGTAGTGTCGTCTGAGTGATCATTGACACTAGGGTTGCTGCATCTATCACAATTCAATAGTGCCAATCCACTCATATCCAATTGTTTTTTAACTTTTTTTGTTTATATTATTTATAGTGGTGGGCTACTCGACAAGGTATCCAGAGGCAGTTGCGCTGATTAACATACACACTGAGATGGTGGCAAATACTCTGGCCTGGATCTCCTCCCAAGTTGGATTACCCCAGGAGATTATCTCAGACTAGGGTAGCCAGTTTACCGCCCAAGTCACCAACCAACTCTGGAGACTCCATGACATCAATCCCATTCAGAGCTCCCCATACCATCCTAAACAAATGGCCTATGTGGACATTTTAATAAGACACTGAAGCAAACACTTCAGATCTTTGTAGCCATTTGTCGACACTGGGATTGATTTGTGATGCATCTGTTTGTTTATCGGGAGGTACGGCAGTAATTCACAGGGTACTCACCATTCAAATAGTTATATGGGAGAAGAGTACAAGGCCCCTTTCATCTAGTACAAGACCACTGGGAAGAAGATGTTTACTGAGTAAGGACCCCTTTGGTGCCATATGTACTGGAGCTCCGGAACCACTTGGTGAAACTAAACCTAACATTACGAAAAACCTCCAGATGGCAGAGTGTCGCAAACACGTCTGGTATGATAGGAGAGCCAGGGACCGCAGTTTTCAGGTCAGGCAGAAGATCCTAGTGTTGAAGCCAACTCGACAAGATAAACTGCACATGAATATGTTAAAACCATACCTAGAGAGAGTCCAGAGACTATTCCACATGGATATGTTAAAACCTAGAGAGAGTAGAAAAGGTAACAGGTATCTGTGCCTCTGCCTCAGAAGATAAGCGCATTATCGCTGATCTTCTGGATGAGTAACAAGGCAAGGGAGGAGGGTAACCAGGTATGGTACCTTGATCAGGTTCAGTTTTGGGAGGAACTTGGAAAGGGGGGAGAGAGCAAATCAGACAGCTATTAGAAGAGGGGGATGCTGGTAGAAGAAATATGAGAATTAAACAATGCTCTAGGTCAGCAGCAGAGTGTGATATATAATTCCATGCTCTTGGTTCTGAGACCAATTGGGACAGTGCTTTGGTCTCTGACTTTAGGATTTCCTTTCAAGCCAGAAAACTCTAGCACCTAAGACATTTTAGGGTATATGTGCTTTCTCCCCTAAACTGCCTCCTCATCTCTTCTACTAAGCTTAGTCAATTAGGGCATTGGCAGGAAAAGAAACCAAATTTCATTCTAAGGAGCATCAGATGATTTCTTAGACCTTTCCTTTGCCACCATAATGCATTTTCCTATTTTAGATAGAAAGTTACCATTGGCAGTAGAGACAGACCACAATAGACTTCTTGTCAATCCATAAATTACTCACAAAACTCAAAACATGACTGTGGTTGATACTTAAGGAGAAATTCACTCTCCATCTCATCTCTTTTCTATACTTCCCTATTATTCTCTGGCACTACCAGCGCAAATCTTCTATCAATTGGGTTACTGAACCAATGGCATCCTGGGTCTCTCGTCAGGAAAAATATCTGCCAATGGTCAAAACTGTAAAAAGTAAAAACATACCTTCTGCTCCTCTATCTACTGTTGTAAATATTCAGTTCTGCAATTAATATAAGGTATTCAAAAAGGGTGAAGCAGATCATGTTCCACCTCACAGACTGTATGATTTTGCCATAAAAGTACTGCCTAGTACTATGCCAACTAGAGATAGGGTTTATCCTCTCTCTTTGAAGAATCTAGTCATGGAAGAATACATCCAGAAGGCACTTCACAATGGATCCAGTAGATAGCCATTTTCCCCTGTATCCAAAAGGAAGATGATCTCAGACCCTGCATAAATTAAAAACATGTATCCAATACCACTCATCTTGTGCAATATGGGACTTGTGGAGTTGATGGCTTATGTCATAGAATCTCCGTTTTGAAAAAAAAAAAATGTATTTAATATTTGTGCCTATACAGGAAGTAGAAACCCGACCATCTTTGATATGGGCTGGAAAGAAACAACCGCGGCAGGAAATGTGTCATAGAAAGTTGACACGCTGCCATTTTGAGAGGGACGATCGTGGCAGAAAACGCGAAAGACTTCAATGTTGATTTTATATTTCCTACTGGTAATTTGAAAATAAAACCCTTTGCATCATCAACCCTGGTTCCGGAGCACTAACTTGTTTGGAATTGCAGTATATGGTGGGACCCGGTGTTTGGATCAACAATCCAGTATTGGGAGAAACGACCATACAGTCTGAGCCAGCTTTTGAGTGGCTCAAAAAATTGTGAGTGTGCCACTTGCACACTATTTAACTTTATTCCATACTCTTATCTAACTTCTTGTTTTGTTCTACCATGCGCTTACTCTTTTCTAGTTTTATATTCCTTTCTTTCCCTCCCTTATGGCAGACTCTATATACCGGCACTTATGTGGAAGAATCTATGCAATCTTGTTGAGCTATTTTGAGTGCTCGTTAACTTCAGTGGTTTCCTGCACACATATGCCGTGGACGCATGCACACTACCGTGCACTGGCCGTTTTTCCCACACATTCGCTGTGTACATTGCTTTCCCGCACATGTGCCGTATGGTAGGATTTGACCACTTACACATGCGCTCTGGTGCGGAGCGCATTTGCCCTTAACCGGCCAGTATGGGCCTTAGTGGAACAGTTAGGTGATGTAAATATGCATGTTACGTGCATTTATGGATGTCTAATAAGGTAATTATACATAGATTTAAAAGACCACTATAGTGCCAGGAAAACATACTTTTTCCTGACTCTACAGGGTCCTTGGGTCCCCCTCACCCTCTGGGACACCCTCCTGCCGACTCTAGGGGGAGGAAGGGGTTAATCCCTTACCTTTTTTCCAGTGCCGGGCTCCCTCGGCGCTGGGGACTCTCTTCCTCCTCCTGTCGTCCTCGGCTGAATGTGCATGCGCTGCAAGAGCCGCGCACACATTCAGCCAGTCTGATAGGAAAGCATTCTCAATGCTTTCCTACGGACACTGGCGTCTTCTCAGCGCGGAAGTGCCTCTAGCGGCTGTCAATGAGACAGCCACTAGAGGCTGGATTAACCCATTTGAAAACATAGCAGTTTCTCTGCAACTGCTATGTTCACAGCAGAATGGGTTAATCCTAGAGGGACCATTAAGCTGACATGGTCTGGGTGCCTATAGTGGTTCTTTAATGAGTACATTAACCAAATTGACTGATCTTAT
Source organism: Pelobates fuscus (assembly GCF_036172605.1). Lineage (NCBI taxonomy): Eukaryota > Metazoa > Chordata > Amphibia > Anura > Pelobatidae > Pelobates > Pelobates fuscus. The sequence continues at coordinate 269,942,163 of NC_086318.1, read as the reverse complement.
GTTTTTATCACTTTTTATGCTAATGAATTCTGTAATTTCACATTACACCCTGTTCCAAATTATTATGCAAATTATATTTACCATATATACTCTAGTATAAGTCGAGTTTTTCAGCACATTTTTTGTGCTGAAAAACCCCCACTCGACTTATACTCGAGTCAATGTCTGTATTATGGCAACTTGCATTGCCATGATACAGACAAGGACCGCCAGGCTTGTAATGACCTGTTGGAAGCTGGCAGCGAGCTGTAACTTACCTTTCCTGCAGCTCCTGTCAGCTCCCTTCTCCTCCACTGTAAGTCTCGCGAGAGCCGCGGGGTCACTCAGACCGCAAGACTTTCAGTGGAGGAGAAGGGAGCTGACAGGAGCTGCAGGAAAGGTAAGTTACAGCTCGCTGCCAGCCCCCCTCCTATACAGTACATGCTACTGGACCATAAGGGAATGAGAGTCCCCCTCCCTGGCCAGCTAACAACGAGGGAGGGGGGGACGAACATAAATAAATATTTAAATAATATTAAAATAAAATAAAAATATTAATAATATAAAATAATAAGAATAATTACAAAAAAAGAAATGCCCACCCCCACCAAGGCTCTGCATCACATACACACACTGCATCCATACACACACACACTACATTCATACACACACACACTGTATTCATACACACACTGCATTATATACACACACACATTATATACACATGCTTTAAATAAATATATTAAAGTAATATAATTTTTGGGGATCTAATTTTATTTAGAAATTTACCAGTAGCTGCTGCATTTCCCACCCTAGTCTTATACTCAAGTCAATACGTTCTCCCAGTTTTTGGGGGGTAAAATTAGGGGTCTCGACTTATATTCGGGCCGACTTATACTCGAGTATATACAGTAAGTGTCACAAAGATTACATATTTTGTTTTTCAGTTTAACTCATGGATGGCATTGTGTCTCAGTGCTCTTTTGATCACTGAAAACAATCTCGGACACCTGTGATAATTAGATTGCCAGGTAAGCCCAATTTAAGGAAAAACTACTAAAGGAGGGTGTTCCACATTTTTAAGCAGAGCACCATTTTCATGCAATATAGGGAAGAAAAAGGATCTCTCTGCTGCCGAAAACAGTGAAATAGTTCAATGCCTTGGACGAGGCATGAAAACATTAGATATTTCACGAACACGTAAGCGCGCAAGCACTATTAAGAGATTTGTGGCTGATTCAGAGCACAGACGGGTTTGTGCAGATAAAGGTACATTGAGGGAGATTTCTGCCAGATCCATGCATCGGATCAAGAGACCATTACCATTACCATTACATAGCAGCAAACAGATATTTGAAGCTGCTGGTGCCTCTCGAGTCCCATGGACATCAAGGTGTAGTCATCCAGAGTCTTGCAACTGTGCATAAACCTTCTATTCAGATGTTCCAGATGGATGGAGTAGTGGATGGTTGGTGAACGGCCACCATGTTCCAACGGCAGTAAGGCGGTGGCGGAGTCATGTTTTGGGCCGGATTCATGGGAAGAGAGCTGGTCGGCCCATTTAGGGTCCCCGAAGGTGTAAAGATGACCTCTGCAAAGTATGTGGAGTTTTTGACTGACCACTTTCTTCCCTGGTACAGAAGGAAGAACTATGCTTTCCGTAATAAAATCATCTTCTTGCATGACAATGGCTGCTATGGGGATAAAAGGAGAGAAAGTCATGGTGTGGCCTCCATCCTCCCCTGACCTCAATCCTATTGAGAACCTTTGGAGCGTCCTCATGCAAAAGATCTATGAGGGTGGGAGGCAGTTTACATCCAAACAGCAGCTCTGGGAGGCTATTCTGACATCTTGTAAACAGATTCAAGCAGAAACTGTCCAAAAACTCACAAGTTCAATGGATGCAAGACTTGTGAAGCTGCTATCAAATAAGGGGTCCTATATAGAGTTGAGCGAACCCGAACTGTAAAGTTCGGGTTCGTACCGAACATTATGTTTTTTGGACCCCAGACCCGAACACGGACATATCACTGTATGTTCGGGTTGGAGTTCGGTGTTTGGCGATTTAATGGCGCGTTTTTAAAGGCTGCAGGGCAGCCAATCAACAAGCATTTGACTTGTATGCTCTTAGCAGCCATCACAGCCATGCCTACTAATGGCATGGCTGTGATTGGCCAGTGCAGCATGTGACCCAGTGTATATATATATATATATATATATATATATATATATATAAAAAGCTGGAGTTGCGTAGCGCCGCATACACATGAGCTCTTTTTAGTGTAGGGAGAGGATGCTGCAGCTGTGAGGGACAGCTTAGGAAAGATTTCTGCAAACTAGTATATCAGTGGGGTGCACTTCATATCTGAGAGTCAAATAGAAGCTTCAAATACTGCGGTTACATCAGAGTTTTAAAAAGTTAATTTTGATTGGTGCTAAATAGTACATTAGTGGGATAGTACATTAGTGGGGTGCACTTTATATCTGAGAGTCAAATTGAAGCATCAAATACTGCTGTCACAATGCAGTTTTAAAACGTACCATTACCATTACCATTACATAGCAGCAAACAGATATTTGAAGCTGCTGGTGCCTCTCGAGTCCCATGGACATCAAGGTGTAGTCATCCAGAGTCTTGCAACTGTGCATAAACCTTCTATTCAGATGTTCCAGATGGATGGAGTAGTGGATGGTTGGTGAACGGCCACCATGTTCCAACGGCAGTAAGGCGGTGGCGGAGTCATGTTTTGGGCCGGATTCATGGGAAGAGAGCTGGTCGGCCCATTTAGGGTCCCCGAAGGTGTAAAGATGACCTCTGCAAAGTATGTGGAGTTTTTGACTGACCACTTTCTTCCCTGGTACAGAAGGAAGAACTATGCTTTCCGTAATAAAATCATCTTCTTGCATGACAATGGCTGCTATGGGGATAAAAGGAGAGAAAGTCATGGTGTGGCCTCCATCCTCCCCTGACCTCAATCCTATTGAGAACCTTTGGAGCGTCCTCATGCAAAAGATCTATGAGGGTGGGAGGCAGTTTACATCCAAACAGCAGCTCTGGGAGGCTATTCTGACATCTTGTAAACAGATTCAAGCAGAAACTGTCCAAAAACTCACAAGTTCAATGGATGCAAGACTTGTGAAGCTGCTATCAAATAAGGGGTCCTATATAGAGTTGAGCGAACCCGAACTGTAAAGTTCGGGTTCGTACCGAACATTATGTTTTTTGGACCCCAGACCCGAACACGGACATATCACTGTATGTTCGGGTTGGAGTTCGGTGTTTGGCGATTTAATGGCGCGTTTTTAAAGGCTGCAGGGCAGCCAATCAACAAGCATTTGACTTGTATGCTCTTAGCAGCCATCACAGCCATGCCTACTAATGGCATGGCTGTGATTGGCCAGTGCAGCATGTGACCCAGTGTATATATATATATATATATATATATATATATATATATATATATATAAAAAGCTGGAGTTGCGTAGCGCCGCATACACATGAGCTCTTTTTAGTGTAGGGAGAGGATGCTGCAGCTGTGAGGGACAGCTTAGGAAAGATTTCTGCAAACTAGTATATCAGTGGGGTGCACTTCATATCTGAGAGTCAAATAGAAGCTTCAAATACTGCGGTTACATCAGAGTTTTAAAAAGTTAATTTTGATTGGTGCTAAATAGTACATTAGTGGGATAGTACATTAGTGGGGTGCACTTTATATCTGAGAGTCAAATTGAAGCATCAAATACTGCTGTCACAATGCAGTTTTAAAACTTAAAATGTTTTGGGTGCTAAACTGCTAGATAGTATTTTAGTGGGGTGCTCTTCATATCTGAGAGTCAAATATTAGCGTTTAATAGTGTGCTTACAGCGCAGTTGCAAAAATTCGTATTTTCTGGGTGCTAATCTGCTAAATAGTACATTTTGGGTGTGCACTTCATATTGGAGAGTCAAATAGAAGCGTCAAATACTGCGGTTACAGAGCAATTGGAAACATTCTAATTGTTTTGCTGCTAATCTGCTAAACAGTACATTTTGGGGCCTGCTCTTCAAATAAAAGTGTCCTTTAGTGTGGTTACATCACACTTTAAAAAATCATATTTTTTTAAGTGCTAAATAGTACATTTGTGGCCTGCAGTGCATTTCTTGCAGTCCAATAAACTAAAAAAAAAAAAAAAAATGTTGACTGTTGGCGGTTACATTGTCGCCTGACATAAAACATCTGTTAGTTTGGTGGGTGAACGCAAAGAATGAGGAGAGTGTCAAATAAGGGACGTGGCCCTGGTCGTGGTGCTTCTGGTGCTGGTTGAATTCATGTTGCAAGGAGAGGACGTGGTCGATCTGTGCCAGCTACACACACAAGTGAAACACCTTCCTCATGTGCGAGTACGTGACAGAACCTTCAGCGCTATTTGGTAGGCCCGAATACCGCTCTACGAATGGTGAGGCCAGAACAAGTACAGGCGATAGTTGATTGGATGGCTGACAGTGCCTCCAGTTCCTGCACATTGTCTCCCACCCGGTGCCCTGCTGAAAGCTCAGAGTTGGCACCTGCAGCCCACGGCCATCTGTCTTTTGTTTGCAGGGCACTTGTCCTACTCTTACCCCCATTTTACTTCCTTTTGCAGTTCTCTAGCCCTTTCCAGGAGTTTTTTAGAGGCATTTTTGTGCCCAAAAGTTCGGGTCCCTATTGACCCCAATGGGGTTTGGGGTCAAATTTGATCACGAACCTGGACTTTTTTCAAAGTTCGGCCAAACCCATCGGACCCGAACATCCAGGTGTCCGCTCAACTCTAGTCCTATGTTAAAATGTAAAGTGACCTGTTAAAATGTTTAAAAAGTTCAAATGTTGTTATAAGTTTGAAATAGCTTTTGATTTCAGTAAATATGCTGCAAACACAACAAATGAAAATTTACAGTTTTTTACAACCTATAAAGTGTGGTAGCAGCGGCGGGATGGTTCTTGAGTTCCTAGGAGAGATACAGAATTTGCATGACAAATTGAAGTGCACAACGTTAAAGGACTTATTAGAGAGCCGAGGTGGAACTGCCAGCAATCGATCTGGGAGGGAGCTGATTGTGGAGCTAACAGAACTAGACCAGAGCTTCACCATAGCAGAACCAGGATTGTCCGGGAGAGGTTCTCACTATACGGGCCAAACCCCTCTGCGGAGCTGATCCAGCAGCTAATGGCCGAGGCTGAGATCTCAGCCTGATTACAGCGCAGCATGTACCCGGGCTATGGAGGATTATCTGGGGCCACTTTACAAAGCGGATCCCATATATGCAGCCTCCGACAGCCGACAGCACCATAGACAAGAAGGACAGCTCAAGGCCGCACTGCTCAGGGACTGAGGGACACGGCACTACGATCACTTTGGTGCAAGGTCGCTTGATACCAGAGCACAAGCGTTCAGGACAAACAGTGGCAGTTCGGGTAGCCGGAGGGGATGTATACTGATTACCCACTGCCAAGGTACACTTGGACTGTGGAGCGGGATTGTGAACGTGGGGATCATGGACAATTTAGCAGTGGAGGTTTTGTTGGCAATGATCTGGGCCTGATGACATCAGCCTATGCCCCCTCCTATAATACCGAAGCCCACCCTGTGACTAACCAGGCACAAGCGAGGACACAAGACCCTTCACCAGTGCTGGAGACACAGGTAAGACTACCCCAGACGGTGACTTGTCCCCAATCCCCCATCCTGTGGGATACCCCTGAAGCATTTGGAGAGGAGACTAGGGCAGACCCGACTCAAATACAGAGAAAATGCAGAGACTGGGTTGGGAGCTAGATAATGAGAGCTTTGTATGGGAGCAGAATAAATTATATAGGTTGATGGAAAAGGGACACAGGACGTGCCAACTAGTGATCCTCACAAATATAGACGGGAAATCTTAAGAGTAGGGCACAATATTCCCTTAGCTGGCAATTTAGCTGTAACCCGTACCCTGCACTGCATAACCCACACCTTCTTCTGGCCTGGGGTACACGCTGACGTGAGTGTATTGCAACACATGTGATGCCTGTCAGCAGGTATGGAGGAGAGGAGTTCACCCCAAGGCACACCTAGTAAATATGCCCATCATAGAGGAGCCATTCAGCCGGGTCACCATAGACTTAGTAGGGCCACTGGCAACCCCTAGTCCATCAGGGAAAAGGTATATCCTTACTGTGGTGGACTATGCGACCCACTATCCAGAAGCAGTGGCCCTATCTAATATCCAGGCGGACACGGTGGCTAATGCTTTGGTTCAGGTGTTCTCTCGGGTAGGATTCCCCAAAGAAATCATATCCGACAGAGGCACTCAGTTTACCGCTGAGCTCACCCAACAGCTATGGCATGTATGCAAAATAAAATCTCTGCTCAGCTCCCCTTATCATCCGCAGATCAATGGGCTATGTGAGCGGTTCAATAAGACCCTCAAACAAATGCTCAATACATTTGCCTAGGAATATAGAGATTGGGAGCAATTCCTGCCGCACCTCCTGTTTGCTTATCGGGAGGTGCCCCAGAAAACAACAGGGTTATTTCCCTTCGAGCTGCTTTATGGGCACAAGGTACAAGGACCCCTGGACCTTATCCGTAAGCACTGGGAGGAGAGACTGAGAATGTTGGAGTCCCCATCGTGTCATACGTGCTGGAGCTTCGGGACCGTATGAAGAAGTTGGCTAGGTCAGCTTAGGCTAACCTCCAGACGGCTCAGAGACGCCAGAAAGTATGGTATGACAGGGGGGCCGGAAAAGGAGTTTTTACATAGGGCAGAAGGTAATGGTACTTAAGACAGTGAAGGCAGATAAGCTGCAAGCATCCTGGCAGGGTCCCTACCAAATAGTTGAGAAAAGAGGGGATACTACATATGTGATTGCTAGCTGCCACAATGAAAGCCTGCGGAAAACCTTCCACATAAACATGCTCAAGGAGTATCTTGAGAGGCTGGAAGATGTGGCAGCCATATGTAGTCCCACTCATGAGGACCCGGACAGTCTTCCTATACCTGACCTATTGGAACCGAACCACCACCCTAATTTAGACGAAAAGGTCCAGATAGGTGACCGGCTTAGCTCTACTGAGAGGGAGCAGCTAAATAGTTTACTACAAGATAAGCACCTTACATTTTCACAGGACCCAGGGTATACTAACTTAGCCACACACCAAGTGGATACCCTAGAACAGCAGCCCCTAAGGCAGGCCCCTTACCGTATCCCGGAGGCTGTCCGGGCAGAGATGAAAAAAAAGATAAGCGAGATGCTCAGGCTAGGGGTCCTTGAGTCCTCCGACAGTCCCTGGGCGTCCCCAGTAGTTTCCCGATGAATTCTAGAGGTGTAGATGTTGCTGCTGGCCTGGGTACATGCTGCGCTGTAATCAGGCTGAGTTTGTGTGCTCTAGCTGCCTTGATGTATCGCTAATTCAATGACAAGACTGTGACAGACGCCTACCTGATGCCCCGAGCAGATGAGCTACTTGATCGTATAGCCAGGGGAAACTATTTAACTACCATTGACTTATGTAAAGGTTACTGGCAGATTCCCCTGGCCAGGGAGGCTATCCCCAAGTCGGCATTTGTCACCCCATTTGGCTTGCACCAATTTAAGGTCATGCCATTCGGGATGAAAAATGCCCCAGCCACGTTCCAGCACTTGGAGTTTAGACTCCTTGATGGCTTCCAGGACTTTGCCTGTGCATACCTAGATGACTGGTATGCACAGTGAGTCCTGGGAGGAACACTTAGCTCAAATAGGAATGGTTCTTCATCAGATTTGGACCGCCGGCCTGACTCTGAAACCAGAGAAATTCCATTTTGGGATGGCAGAGGTTCGTATATAGGTCACCGGGTAGGGTGTGGAAAGCAGCGTTCAGAGGCAGCCAAGATAGAGGCAGTTGCCAACTGGCCCACATCCCGCACCAAGACCAAGGTCCTAGCCTTTCTAGGCACTGCTGGGTACTAAAGGCGATTTGTACAGGACTACGGCACTACCGCTAAACCCCTGACGGACCTGACAAAGAAAAACCTTCCCAGACAGGTCCTGTGGTCTCCACACTGTGAAGCAACCTTCCAGGCTCTCAAGAATGCACTGACTAATGCTCCTGTATTGGTTGCCCCAGCCCCTAACAAACATTTTATCGTCCATATAGACGCTTCCATGTTCGGGCTGGGGGCAGTTCTCAGCTAAGTTGGAGAAGACGGAGGGGAGCACCCTATTACCTACATCAGCTGAAAGTTCCTGCCACTATGCAGTCATGTAAAAGGAGTTCCTGGCCCTGGTGTGGGCATTAAAGAAACTGACTCCTTTCCTATAGGGACAAGAGTGCACTCTGGTTACTGATCATAACCTATTGGTGTGGCTAAACCGGGTCTCAAGGGACAATGGCAGGCTGTTACGTTGGAGCCTTTCCCTACAGCTATTTAACTTCACCATCGCTTACAGACCTGGGAAGCAAAACGGCAACGCCGATGGGTTATCGAGGCAGACAGACCTCAGCCCAGAATAACTTTGGTTCTGGACAGCCTTAGGTTGCCCCGAAAAGGGGTCAAACCGTGTCTGCCAGAGTGTTCCACAAGGAGGGAGCCATGTTACAAAGTCCCCTCTGTCTGCTACAACCCTGTTATTTTGTTGCTACTTTTGTTGCTTTTCACCGAAGAAACTGTTGCAAGCCATTCGTTCATAATGGCCGACCACCCGGCCCCTGACATGTGCCGCCAATTAACCCCATTCACCTCTCAGAATACCGAATAAATTATCAAATGGCTGACCACCCTACCTGAGGAGTGTGTCCTCAATTCACCAACCTGAGGCTTTGGTTTTGTGGTTAACCCCAGCCTAATTGACCGTCGACAGGGTGGTCACCGTTCGTGTAAGAGAGTGTCAAACAAAGTACCGACCCAACTGGCGAACTAACAAGCGAACGATCGACCACCCTGCATGAGGAGTGTGCCCCTGATTAACCTCCTGGAAGCTGCGGTTCTGTGGTTAACCTCAGCCTAATTGGCTTTCCAAGCTGTCTGGGGATGGGGTTAATGTGACTATTAAACATTATGGTGTATAAGTTATATATTTTTTTCATTTTCCAGGATAGAGGGGAGTGTTTTGAAAAATGCACTTTATTCTCATTGGTGGCTACTCGTTGTCATCCTGTGTACCATCAGGTCCAGAGGGGTGTTCCTCTGGCCTGAAAATTTGTATTTAAGCAGTACATGAGTGATCAATAAACTAGTCTTCTTACCCTCAACTCGTAGCCTCGACTCGTGTTGTAGGGAAATGCGTTATACTAGCTCTACCTATAGCTAGCTGGATGTCTACACTTTCAGGATTATCGCTGGATGCTGTTTGGGACTTGTGACGAAGTGCCCTTTGCCACTTGGTCCTATAGAGGGCTGCTGGTCAGCCTCCTGCCCTGTGACTATGGCCCGGGGGTGTATGGCCCTTTAAAAACATTATTGGTGCTTATGGATTAATGGGACTGGTGCTGGCCCTTTAAGCACATTTTTGGGACATAGGGAGAATTGGAACAACGCCACTTTGAAACTGTGTCCCCAGAGTCCCCAGACTGGGAAAATATCTTGTACATGGCTTTTTCCCATATGGTTCGGTAATTGGGGCTTACCGAACCATTTACTGCACAGGCGGACTACACACAAGGGGAAGTGTGCAGTCATTTTACCTCCAGGGCTGGTGGGTAACCGCAAGGTTAATTGCCGACCGCTGGGGGGCCACCGTTCGTACAAACGAACACGCGGCGGCCATCTTTATTCAAGCGAACGCGGTCAGCGGTGTGTGCAGCCAAATCTCTGGAACTAAAATTGGCTACAAAATGGCACGAACACCACTGACCCTTACCTTCTCCTTCACTTAGTATTCAGCCGCAGCATCTAAGTCCCGTTCGCACAGTGAGACTAAGCTATTTGCACGATCGGTGCCCTGTTCGTGCATGCGCACAGCCCAAGTCTATTGAACTCTTTTGGGCAGGAAAGCAAGCTTGCGGTCGGTCACAAAGGACTTCAATCTAACTTCTTAACCCCCGGAAGGAATTGCCTGAATTTTGAGTATGTTTATATTTGGGTTATGCTGAGTAATATGTGCTTTTTTAATGGAGATTGGATGTATAGTTTTAAAGTTATAGTAAATGTGTAAAAAGTATATCTTTGCTGCCTGTGATAATTACATTAACCCATTGTGTACAGTAATTATATAACAGGCAGAGGGGAGGGTTTTGTGGGAATAAATGGGAGTGTGTTACTGTATTATGAGTGATTGATTGGCTGTTCCACAAAACCCTGTATGTGTAAAACCTGCATAAAAGAAAGCCCTTTGATGCTGTTTAAAAGATCTTCTTGACCCTCAACACGTAGTCTTGTCTCGTGATTGAAGAGGACAGCTAAATCCACACTGGATTGCTATGCTCTGCATACTCCTTTGAGCTTAGCACTTAGCTCTTCTAAGAGCTGTCCCTGATACGCTCTCCTGGAGGAGAGGTCTTCCCCACACAGTCCTGGATGTCGGAGGTTCATACAGGGTGGAAGGAAGACGGCGAGACTTCCAGTTAAGCTACGGCGGTTGTGGAGTCTGCAGTGGTTGTGGTGTCCAGTGCGGTGCTTGTGGTCCTCGGCGCAAGCTAGGAAGCATCCATCAATGGAGGGTACTCGGTCGGAGTATGGGTGATTCCGTTACAGGACTGCATTACTTCTCTCCAGCATCGGAAACCAGGACATTTAAGCAGTCCAACCCTCAGCCAGCCTGGGGTCAACTGTAACATTTTCTATCTTGCAACCTGCCTAAAAGAGGTTGACCCAATTTGTGCGCCTGTCACCTTGACCTGTTTTTTGTTTTGTTTTTTATTTGTTTTTTAAACATTTGTATTGTGGGAGTGACACACAGACAACACACTAGGGTGACCCTGTTGCTGCAGTTGTTTTTAGCGGCATTGCACCATTAGAACGTTATTGCTTTTTTAAATTTATACCATATAAATATTTGCAGAGTTAGATAAAAAATAGACTATTCTACTATATTTTTTTTATGTACATGTGAAAAACTGGAGTGTACCCTGGCATGGGGATCAATGATCCTTCCAATGCCATACAGTTGGTATGCATGTACCAGCTCCAAAACATCTTGATTGAAGGAGTCTAAGGCAGGGTCCAACAATATATTGCTCTCCTATATAGAAGTATTTTTTTTTTTTTTTTTAGTTAAATCCATTAAGTCTAAACATGGCGATTGGGTCTAGTGTCGGTAGATACATATTGGTAATGGTCAATTCCGTACTGTTGATTATTGGTTTTGGCAAAACTACATTACAGAGATTTTTTTAAATAAAATACTAGTGCCCCCCTTTCTATTTATGATGGAGGGAGTTGTAGATGGTGGGTTAATTTTGATTGGTAAAGCAGGGTTTTTTTTGTTTTTTTTTTTAATGGGTTAATTGGATGCACAATATGGCAATCTAGGACTGTTTGGCTTCTTCCCATCCACTCGAGTAGGAGCAGAGGATGAAATGGCCCACTGCATAATATGACATTTTACTCCACTGACAATCTAGGGAACCAATGATCCGCTTCAAGGACCGTGGCCCTGTCATCATTAAAAGTAGAACCAACAACAATAACCAGAAATGCACTCTAGTTGAGCATTGATAGAAAACATTAAATATGAAAACATATATAAACAAAATATAATACAATATTAGATGCTCATATATATTTTCCTCATTTATGGGAAAGACTGAAGATCCACTTCTGTATTGTGCCTCAAGACAAAATAACTAACAGGAGATGCAAGGAGAAGGTTGTTTTTAGATCTGATGGTGATGTATATTTGTAGATTAGTATGGCCAGGTAGTGGGGAGAAGCATTAGTAGCTTTGTATGTCAGACTAAGAATCTTAAATTCAGGTCTGCTGTGAATTGGAAGCCAATGAATAGACTTGCAGGGAGGTGCTGCATTTAGAGCGTGAAGGGTAAGATGGCTATTAGCCTGGCAAAGGCATTAAGTATGGACTGAAGAGGGCAGTGTAAGGAAACTGAAAGGCCAGTTAATAGGTTATTGCAGTAGCCAAGATGAAAATTAACTAGGGATTGGATGTGTTGCTTAGTGGTAGCCACACTCAAATGGATGAATTTTGGAAATTTTGGTTGTGGTAGGATGACGAAACCAATTGGGTGTGGGGAATGAAGGAAATATTGTATAGAGATTGTATAAAGATCGTAAGTCGAGTATAACTCCACGGCAGTGGACTTGGGGTGCTGGTGAGATAGAGATGCCATCAACAGAGATAGAAAAGTAAGAAATTGTAGTTGAGCTAGAAGGGTGAATTAGAAGGTGTGGCGAAAGTTACCTTGCCACTGGTTTTTGGAGGGGCCTGTTTGCCAGCCTCCTGCCTTGCAACTATGGCCCTGGGATGTATTGCCTTTTAAGAAACTGATTTGGGCATACTGTATTTTATTATGCTGCTGCTTGCCCTTTAAGAACCATCTGGGGACATACTGTGGAGTTACTGGGTGGCCACCATTTCATGTATCAGAGGCACATGGTGAGAACAATGGATGGCGGCCATTTTAACTTACAGAAACTGTTTTGACTTTTCTACATGGTGCTGTCTCGCCGGTATTTGGTGCACAAAGACATCGTTCAGTAGTTTTAAACTACAGAACAGGAAACACATTTAAACAGTAATTATTTTTCATATAGCCTGTATATGTTCTGAGGAATCTGCAATAAACCATATTTTCCAAACTACTGAACGGATCTCGGTGAATTTTGGATATGTGATTCACATAGATCCCCCGGTTCCGAGGATATATTTTTATGGGGTTATTGCATGTTTCGGGGTCCCTGTGATATGTTTTATAATACTATATTTTCCTGCATGTGATAAATTAAGTTAGTCTATTGTGTTGAGATAATTGTATCACAGGCAGAGGGGAGGATGTCTGATGCAATGAATGGGAGTGTTAGCTGTGTTGTAATGTGTTGATTGGTTGTTCTTCAAAACCCTGTGGGCAGTACTATGTTTGTAGAATGTGAATAAAAGAAGCTGTATGTGCCAGTACAGTCAGTTCTACTTCAGCCTCAATCTAGAGTCCTGTCTCTTATTGGGGGAATTGCAATATCATTACAAGGGATTGCTATGCTCTGCATACTCCCTTAGCTAATCACTACTAAGCTCTTTTAAGAGCTTGTTCCTGCTTCACTCTCTTGGATGAGAGGTTCACCCACTGGAGCCTGGAGCCTTGTCGTAGGTCCAGGGTGGATAAGAGAGGGCGAGACCCCAACCAAGCTATGGCGGTTTGTTGAGTCTGCGGTGGTTGTGGTGTCTGGCGGAGCGCTTGGAGTCCTCTGGAAGCGCTAGGAGCATCCAATAATGGAGGTACCCAGTGGGGTGCCAGGCGATCCGTTACAGAAGGAGCTTACTATAAGACATTTTGATCTTAAAGTAGCAGGAGGCCAGATAAGCAGTCACTGGTGTGGAATGCTTAGGAGAGAGTTCAAAAGGGGTGGAGATGCCGATATGAGTGTGATCAGCACAAAGATGATATTTAAAACCAAAGCTTTTGATAAGTTTACAAAGTGACAAGGTATACATGGAGGACCATAGACAGAGCCTTGAGATACTCCAACTGATAGAGGCTGGATGAGGGATACCAGCAAATGACACAAAAAAGGACAATTCCAAGGTCCACATAGGGGATCTACACAAAAAAAAATCTTTTACATCCCTATGAGGAACAGTTTTGGAGAGACTAGGGAATAACCCAATTACCCCTTTTTTAGAGAAACGAAAGGAGAAATTGGGACATACAGAAATTAAAACCTTTAACCCCTTAAGGACCAAACTTCTGGAATAAAAGGGAATCATGACGTGTCACACACGTCGTGTGTCCTTAAGGGGTTAAACAAACTCCAGTTGTATTTAATCCCAAAAGAATATGTGGCATTAAAGGACTTGAGACAGGACACCAACATTGTCATAAAGCCAGCTGATAAGGGGGGTATATTATATACGAGCAGCGAATAGACTATTGGGAGATCGGTCAATGTATATTAAAGGAACACTATAGTCACCTATATTACTTTAGCTAAATAAAGCATCTTTAGTGTATAGATAATCCCCCTGCAATTTCACTGCTTAATTCACTGCCATTTAGGAGTTAAATCACTTTTTTCTGTTTATGCAGCCCTAGCCACACCTCCCCTGGCTATGATTGACAGAGCCTGCATGAAAAAAAAAAAAACTGGTTTCACTTTCAAACAGATGTAATTTAACTTAAATAATTGTATCTCAATCTCTAAATTGAACTTTAATCACATACAGGAGGCTCTTGCAGGGTCTAGCAAGCTTTTAACATAGCAGGGGATACGAAAATATTAATTAAACAGAACTTGCAATAAAGAAAGCCTAAATAGGGCTCTCTTTACAGGAAGTGTTTATGGAAGGCTGTGCAAGTCACATGCAGGGAGGTGTGACTAGGGTTCATAAACAAAGGGATTTAACTCCTAAATGGCAGAGGATTGAGCAGTGAGGCTGATGGGGCATGTTCTATACACCAAAACTGCTTCATTAAGCTAAAGTTGTTCAGGTGACTATAGTGTACCTTTACACTACCTCAGTACCCTACACAAGAAATAAAGAAAAAAAAAATCCTTGAGTTGGTGAATAGGGGTTTTCAAGAGGGAGTGTTTAATGGAAAAGAAAGGGAATATATAGAAACTAAATTTGAAAGAAAACCCATTTTTTATTTCCTCCCGAAACTACATAAAAATAGGTTTTAACCTCAGGGAAGGCCCATCATTTTGGGCATCAACTCTATATCCTGTAGGCTCTCGGAGTAAATAGATTGTTTGATTGTTACAACCCCTAATAAAAACCTGTCCATCTTATTTAAAAGATACAACAAGCATTATGAAGGAATTAAATATGGAGTGGAATCAAGACTGGCTTTTAGTTACGGCAGATGTGGCTGCCCTATATACAAATATTGACCATGAATTAGGTATTAAGGCCATAAAACATTCTAGATGAGAAATATTTGTATCCCGATAACCAGATACAGTTTATTTTGGACTCAAATTTTATTCTATGTAACAACTGTTTTTGGTTTAGTAGTGAGTTTTACCTTCAAGTTTGCGGTATGGCTATGGGCACCAAGTTCGCCCCCAGCTACGCTAACTTATTTATGGTGCAATGGGAATCTATCCATGAAGGAGAAGGGAGTGGCTGGGAGGGGAACTTGGTGCTATACAAACGCTACATAGACGACCTCTTTTTTATTTGGAAGAGAGGGGAGGAACTTTTGAAGTCCTTCATGAACCACATTAATTAGAACAAGTGGGGTATTAGCTTATCTTTTGACTATAGTGCAAACCAAGTCAATTTTTTAGATCTTACGGTCTATGTAGAAGGAGGAAAAGTTAAAACCAAATCCTACTTCAAAGCAATTGGTGTAAATAGCTACATAGAAATTAACAGCCCATGGTTAACCAACATACCAAAAAGTCAATTAACCAGAATAAAAAAAAAAAACTGTACAGATCATGGTGTTTTTATTCAACAAAGCCAGCGTATTTTAACAGATTTTAAAGAGAGAGGATATTCAGATCAAATAATATGTAAAGCAGTGGATGAAACCCAGCAAATAGATAGAGGAAAGTTATTAGACTATAGAGTGTGGATTAAGAAAAACCAAGAAGTTCATGTCCCCTTTATCTGTCAATTCTCATGATTACAGAATTATCAAGTCAGGAACATAATTTCGAAACACTGGCATTGGCTGTTAAAAGATCTGATTTTATCTACATTTCTACCTTCTAATCCAAAAATAGTACATATGGGAGTAAAAAATATGAAAATAATGTCAACAGATAACATCCCAAATGCAAGTAAACCTAAGTCTAACTTTTTAAACCAACTAAAAAGATTCTTTAGGTGTGGCAACTGTAATGTCTGCCGCAATACAAAATAGCGGAAAACATTGTATAAATTTTTTTGAGGCAAATGGGCAGGTATATAAAATAAAGACCTTATAACGTGCCATATGCAAAATGTAATCTATATGTTAACCTGTCCCTGTGGATTGAGGTACATAGAGAGGACAACTAGACAATTTAGGACTAGGATATGTGAACATGCCTATAATATAAAGATACAGCATCAGGTATCTCTGCACTTTCAAAAGTTCCATAATTCAGACCCTTCCCTGCTGAAATTTATGGGGATCCAGCAATTAAATAAGAATTGGATTTTCATTTTAAGTCTAGGTTAATTTCATTTAAGTCTAGGTTGCATAGAGATGAGGTGGATATTTGAACTGAATACCCTCATCCCCAATGGGCGCAACAACAATTTCGAAATTTGTCATTTTTTAAATTAAATTATTTTAAGTTAAGTAGGATGTCCAATTATGAAAATTTTTAATTTTTTAAAAAAAAAATATTTCAATGTTGAGAACCATATTATCTAGGACAATTGGCTGTAACAGAGAGATAACAAATATCCACCTCGATGAGAGTCCTATTTTACATAACACCTTATCATCAAAATCTTATCTGCACATAAACTTGCACTGTCACTTCAAGACTGTACATAAGACTGTACATAAAACTTCCCTTATAAAAATACTAGTGTAAAATATGTATTTACTGACATTTGTTTTTCTGCCCTAAGTCTATACAATAGCCTGCCTACCGCCATCAGACTCTCCCCTAGTCTTGCATCTTTTAAGAAGTGCCTTAAAACCCATCTCTTTAGGAAAGCTTATGGCCTCGAAGACTAACCCCTACCTCACATACCTGTCTCTTGCCCTCTCCTAAAGGGCAGCCCACCTTATTTGATTGCAAATTCCTGTCCTAATGTGTTTTACACCCCACCTCCTATAGAATGTAAGCTCGATTGAGCAGAGTCCTCTTCAACATATTGTTCCTGTAAGTTTATTTGTAATTGTCTTATTTATAGTTAAATCCCCTCTCATAATATTGTAAAGCGCTACGGAATCTGTTGGCGCTATATAAATGGCAATAATAATAATAGTTAAAAAAGTGTATCTGCATCATATTCTATTTTATAATACATTTGATAATACATCTGTTTATATCATTTTGCATTGCTCAATTTAGGAATAAATTCCACAATGTATGTCCACAATTTGCTATTGGATGTTTATTAATTATTTAATGTATATTTTAATATATTTCAATGTGTTTATATTTGTCACTATTACGACATGAATGGCTAAGGGTCCTTTTGGTCTAGTGCAGTCTTGTACAAGTAACATAATGTATGTGGTAAATTCAGATGGACTCAAAGAACTAAGTGCCGCGCATGTCCGCGGCAGCATACAAATATGCAAATTAAGAATGAAGATTGCACCAATCAAAGAGACCACTTTCCCTATAAGAGCTCTCAGGAAGAAGGAAGCTTCATTACGTCCTGACGAAGAAGTCTGTGAACGGCGAAACGCGTAGACGAAACGACGCACGCACAAACGTAAAGTGGGAGGAGCCAAGCTGGAGCCGGGCAATACAAACAGAGACTGTACTACTGCAAATTGATTGGCAAACTGGACTCCGGCTATCGGCATTTTGCCTGATTGACTCCAAGGAGACATCTCCCAGTGTGGGAAAGCGCACTTGTTAGGCACGGGAAAGTATACCGTTGCGCTCACCATCAACTCTCGTAAGCAGTTATCTGTTTACCATTTTAATATACTTTGAATATTTTGTATTAGAATTTTCTTGTTCAATAGTTTTATGGTGGAAGGTTAATAAATTGTTATTTAATCATTCAATTAAACAAACATGCTGTAGCATCATATCTAAAAGTGCAATACGAATATTGTATACACAGATCTGCACTATCACTATCTCTAACTCCTTTTACATGTACAATATGACTCCGAATATGTGACTGTCTTCTTCGAGGAGTACAAGTATAAGTATAATTTTCACTCCCTAAGTTCTTTTGGCTGCATGTGGGAAGGGGCTGATTATCTAAATATCGCTCCACTTCTTGGAATATATACTTTTGTGGATGTTTTGACTATGTGGTGAAGGGAGCACATTGGAGTGTTGCAGCAAGAATACATATTCTTTCTAATTAGAACATTGTTAATTCATAGATATAGTGCACATTCCTTTTGCTCGGTTTGTATAGAGCACTTGAGAATAGAATAGATTTTAGCGCTCCGGTACCATTTAATCTTATGCACAAAAAAGGACCTGTCGGAAACATAAGATTGGTTTCAACAGAGAGCAGTGTTGCAAAGAGGTGAGAGTTTGTAGAATAAGTGGGTAGTTGACTGTGTCGCAGGCACAGACGATAAGTAAAATATTTTTTATATTATTATTATTATTTTAGTAGCTCTTGGCATTAATTGGTTTGAAACACTAAAGGCTATTAGTTTAGTTGTACTAAGCTGGAGACCAACATTAGTTAGAGAGCATAGGAGGGCACACCAGCATAACTGGGAAGTTCAGGAGTGGAGAACAATGTGCACAGTCTGTTATGGAAGACTTGGAGAACAGAGCCCGATGTAAGGTAGAGATTACATCAGGCTCTGTAATCTCTACCTTAACGTTTGCTATTAATTAAACTTGGAAATCTGTAAAATAGAAGGAGACTGGCAAAAGACAAAGTTCAATAAAGAGAAGGGTTCATTACTGGGGAATACACCCAACTAATGCACATATTGCACATAGATAATCCGTAGCTGGCGTCTAAGGAGCAGAGCATTTATTAGAGAAGTCAGAACTTGAAGGGTTGTGCTATAAATGAAGTCAGGATTTCAGAGTCAAGGTCAGAATCCAACAAGCAGTAGATTAAGGACTTCTTATAGTATCCAATACAGTAATCAGCCACAATATTCAAACAACCTCATCCTAATATCATGTAGGTCCCTCAGTGTTTATTATAACAGCATGGAATCCCCAGGAACCCCAGTAATACCAGGATTGTCCCAGCAAGTTGCCTATTCTCTCTCCCCATCCCCTGAGCTGCAGGTTGGGGAATAATATTGTAACAGGGTTGGCCCAGGACACTCTCCTGAGCCTTAATGAATAGTTGGGGCCATATGCAGGCTAATGGAATACCCAGTCCCTCCCTCCTGGGCTGTTTATTTGCAATTTCAATTTTTTGTCAATTTTCAGGTCTCACAGTTAGTAGATAGAACCCAGAATGCAGTTATAAACTGAGAAAGTCTGAAGTGACGTACAGGCAAGGATAAGGCAATGACGAGGTCAGGTAGGCAATATGTCAGGTCAGGCAGCACAGATTCATACAAAATGGCTTCCACCAAATCACCCGTGGAATAAAAGGTTAAACTTAACTTTGGATACTTGCTTCCCTTCAGTTACCTCCCAAAATGGTAACTATATAAAAAAGTATAATATGGTACATATGGAATAGGGATCCAGCTTGTATTACTAAAACATAAATAAAAAATACAACATAGCGTAATACTGTTGTGGTCTTATTAATTGCCCAATGGTTCAAGGTTACACTCACAGATTGTTGTATATAGTAAGCCTTCAGGTTGCCACCCCTATAGGTAGGGGGGTAAGTCCTGTTCGTTTGTAGTAACGCCAATCTGGAGACCAAGAAGTTCACACTCTCCCAATGGTTGAAAGTAGAAAACAATGGATTTATTGGCATATAGTAAAATTAAATTAAAATATGGTTCTACGCGTTTCGTTCCCCTTAGGAAACTTCCTCAGGAACCAAAATTAAAAAAAAACATACAGTTTATACACTCCAAATACTAACAAGTGTATCCATAAGCCTATTGCTTCCCTCCCTTCCCTTCCCTTAAATACAATAAGTGCTGGAAGTCCATTGGTGGTGTGATGGGCGTACTCTCCTTTTCCTCTTCTATTGGACATCTCATCCGTTGGTAAATTACCTCCATCTGTTGTTTCAGCTGTTCTGATTTTAATTCCGTTTTTTCCCCGCCATTTTAGGTGTCCATTTTCGATGACACACTTCCTGTATGGGTCAGTGTCTTCTTCCTATGATGCACTTCCTTTTCTTTTTTTTTTTTTTTTATTTAAAAATGGCCATGCATTCCATTTTGTTCCACTTAGAACTTGTTATGTTGCCATCTGGTGGTCGCCAGAAAGTAATACACTTTGTACATATTTATCAATGATTTCATTATATGCAAAAAAAAAAAAAAGACAGAGTTGAATTAACAATTCATTTTACAATTAAAAATATAGACTTTATTCCCATTCTGTTCACCAACAAACAATGGTCCAATTTGGTTATTATAAAACTAATTCAATCTATATGGTGGGTGATGTTCATTTTATACTTCCCGTTACAGCACCTGAGGTTCCTAGTAGGTCTCCCATACAAGTATTAGCCAGGCCCAAGTCTAGATGGCTTCTAAGATCTGACAAGATCAGGCACTTTCAGACTGATATTGCCATAGATTTTTATTTCTTATTTTAATGTTGTTTATCAATATATACTTTTGTGGACCTTTGTGTATTGGTGTATATTTGGGCTTCACATCACATATATTTCACCCTAAATAATAGAGCCAAATTTATTTTGTTCCAGTTATTTAGAAGAGGAAATAAAAGGAAAGGAATTATTTTTATATATACATATATCTATTTTTTTTTCTCCTAAATTGTTCTTTGATGAATTTTTCAAAATTTGCTACATAATTCTTTTAATATATAATTTATTTATAAGAAAAGGTTATTAAGAGTCTCATTATTTTGGTTTATTTTGATTTCATTTGAATTGTCCCCCCAAAAAAAAACAGAGCTTTTCATCTCAGGAACCTTTCAATGTTTTAATATTTTGGTTACATTAGTTTAGAAAACACACCAGATCTACATCAACATTCAATCCTGCAGGTGCAAGAGTCTGTCATTTATGGATCCAGAATGTTTCTCTCTGGGCTAATTTTTGCTCTCTGTTCCCACCCCTCCAATGTGGAGGAACATTTTCTATTGCTATGCATATCAATTCCTTCAAATTAAATGCTGGACATGAGTTGAAATGAACTGGTACTGAATGGGACAATAGCCCTTTTTTGATATTATTAATATGTTCCATTATTCTGACTTTAAAAAATCTTTTTGTACGGCCAACATATTGTTTGCCACACGGACACTGCAGTAAATATACCACATAGTCCGTGTGGCAACCAATCTTGCTTTTTATTGCAAAAGTTTGATTAGTTATCTTACTAGTAAAGTGTGTATTTCCACCTACAGTTATTGTTGAACACGCCTTACATCTCTTGCAACCTTGAAAACCTTTTTGTCCCTCGTTCAACTCACATTTTTGTTTTATGGCATAACTTGGAGCTAGAATTTTTTTTAGATTTTTTTTTTTTTTAAATTAGTGTTGTTTTTTTTGGTAATATCTCTCCCAGCAAAGGATCCTCTAATAAGATTGGCCAGTGTTTTTGTAAACTTTTCTTGATTTTTAAATGATCTGTATTATATTGTGTAACAAATGTGGTACAGAATTGCTCTCCCTTATCCTTAACTTTCTGATTATCTATTAATAGTTCATCCCTGCTTCTCCCTGACATTGTTCTAATTTCTTTTTCTATGGAGTTTTTATTGTAACCCTTCTTAACAAGTTTTTCTTTTACGTGTTGTGCCTGCTGTGTGAAATCTTGTAGGTGGGAACAGTTACGTCTCACCCTTGTTAGTTGTCCTTTTGCTATCCCTCTCAACCATGGTTGGTGGTGGCAGCTTTTTTTGTGGACGTAACTGTTCCCATCTGTGGGTTTGAAAAAACATTTTGTCTTTATTTCTTTACCTTCATCTAAAAAATGTATTTCTTTTTTGTTCCAAACCGGTGAAAACTGTAAATTATACTCGTTCTGATTTAAATACTCAACAAACGATACAAAAGAGGAATGTGGTTCTCTCCAAATAATTAAAACATCATCAATAAATCTCCGCCATAGGACCAGGTTCGCCACCCAGTCATGGTCACACCACACAAAAAGATCTTTAAGAAATTCTTAAAGAAAGAGAAGATATTAGTGATGTCAACTGAATATTATCTAAGGGAAAGTAATAATATTCTAAAAGATATAAAAACTTATAAAAAATTGGATAGTGATCACTCAGCTGGAGAAATTGCTGACAATAGCGAGAACTGAAGAAATTATCTCCCCAAAAAAAACTTAAGTTTTTATTTAATAGACACCCCACGATTCCAATATTTTATTTTATTCCTAAGATTCACAAAAATATACACACCCCACCAGGACGACCGATCATCAGTGGGATAGACTCTATAACAGTTAACCTATCTGCTTTTATTGATTCGTATCTCCAACCTTATGCCCAAAAGGCCTTGTCATATACGAAAGATACAAAATCATTTCTACAAGAGGTTGAAAATTAAGAATGGCAGGAAGAATATAGTTGGGCCACGTTGGACGTGGCATCACTATACACGGTTAAAAGTCACCGTTTAGGATTGGAGGCGATTAATTTCTTTATGGGTAATGATCAGAGTTTATCCAATCATATGAACAGATTCATTCTGGATGGGGTTCAATTTATTTTAGAGCACAATTATTTTTTCTTTGATGGAAATTTTTATTATTTACAGATTTAAAAAAAAATCTAAAAAATTTTCTAGCTCCAAGTTATGCCATAAAACAAAAATGTGAGTTGAACGAGGGACAAAAAGGTTTTCAAGGTTGCAAGAGATGTAAGGCGTGTTCAACAATAACTGTAGGTGGAAATACACACTTTACTAGTAAGATAACAAATCAAACTTTTGCAATAAAAAGCAAGATTGGTTGCCACACTGACTATGTGGTATATTTACTGCAGTGTCCGTGTGGCAAACAATATGTTGGCCGTACAAAAAGATTTTTTAAAGTCAGAATAATGGAACATATTAATAATATCAAAAAAGGGCTATTGTCCCATTCAGTACCAGTTCATTGCAACTCATGTCCAGCATTTAATTTGAAGGAATTGATATGCATAGCAATAGAAAATGTTCCTCCACATTGGAGGGGTGGGAACAGAGAGCAAAAATTAGCCCAGAGAGAAACATTCTGGATCCATAAATTACAGACTCTTGCACCTGCAGGATTGAATGTTGATGTAGATCTGGTGTGTTTTATAAACGAATGTAACCAAAATATTAAAACATTGAAAGGTTCCTGAGATGAAAAGCTCTGTTTTTTTTTTGGGGGGGGGGGACAATTCAAATGAAATCAAAATAAACCAAAATAATGAGACTCTTAATAACTTTTCTTATAAATAAATTATATATTAAAATAATTATGTAGCAAATTTTTAAAAATTCATCAAAGAACAATTTAGGAGAAAAAAAAATAGATATACGTATATATAAAAATAATTCCTTTCGTTTTATTTCCTCTTCTAAATAACTGGAACAAAATAAATTTGGTTCTATTATTTAGGGTGAAATATATGTGATGTGAAGCCCAAATATACACCGATACACAAAGGTCCACAAAAGTATATATTGATAAACAACATTAAAATAAGAAATACAAATCTATGGCAATATCAGTCTGAAAGTGCCTGATCTTGTCAGATCTTAGAAGCCATCTAGACTTGGGCCTGGCTAGTACTTGTATGGGAGACCTACTAGGAACCTCAGGTGCTGTAACGGGAAGTATAAAATGAACATCACCCACCATATAGATTGAATTAGTTTTATAATAACCAAATTGGACCATTGTTTGTTGGTGAACAGAATGGGAATAAAGTCTATATTTTTAATTGTAAAATGAATTGTTAATTCAACTCTGTCTTTTTTTTTTTTTTTTTGCATATAATGAAATCATTGATAAATATGCACAAAGTGTATTACTTTCTGGCGACCACCAGATGGCAACATAACAAGTTCTAAGTGGAACAAAATGGAATGCATGGCCATTTTTAAATAAAAAAAAGAAAAAAAAAAAAAAGAAAAGGAAGTGCATCATAGGAAGAAGACACTGACCCATACAGGAAGTGTGTCATCGAAAATGGACACCTAAAATGGCGGGAAAAAACAGAATTAAAATCAGAACAGCTGAAACAACAGATGGAGGTAATTTACCAACGGATGAGATGTCCAATAGAAGAGGAAAAGGAGAGTACGCCCATCACACCACCAATGGACTTCCAGCACTTATTGTATTTAAGGGAAGGGAAGGGAGGGAAGCAATAGGCTTATGGATACACTTGCTAGTATTTGGAGTGTATAAACTGTATGTTTTTTTACATTTTGGTTCCTGAGGAAGTTTCCTATGGGGAACGAAACGCGTAGAACCATATTTTAATTTAATTTTACTATTTGCCAATAAATCCATTGTTTTCTACTTTCAACCATTGGGAGAGTGTGAACTATTTGGTCTCCAGATTGGCGTTACTACAAACGAACAGGACTTACCCCCCTACCTATAGGGGTGGCAACCTGAAGGCTTACTATATACAACAATCTGTGAGTGTAACCTTGAACCATTGGGCAATTAATAAGACCACAACAGTATTACGCTATGTTGTATTTTTTATTTATGTTTTAGTGATACAAGCACAGATTCATAAACAGAAGACAAACCAAAGTTCAGGTACCAGATAGTTGCAGTATGAGCAAGGAGTAATTGATCACAACAAGGAGCATAGAATAATGATTACAGGTAGCAAGTATGAGCAGATTTAGATAGGAGACCAGGAACATAGATGTCCTAGCCACCTCTTGGGTACTTTCCCTTTAAGAAACCCCTCCTTCCCTTACAAGAACCCTCATGAACAGCCAACATGCTTCTAGTCTGATTATTAAGCAGGATCTTTCAGTCGGGCCTAATCAACAAGACAAGCCCCTTACTTCCTTTACTGCTGCATGATCTGGCGTTTTACAGCAAGTAGTGGTGGAAATGTCAGGCTGGGCAAAGTCATTAAGGATTAACCCCCTGAAATGAATTTATATAGTCCAAAAGTCCACCCGAGATGCCAAGTCTTTTAAATTAACACGTTCCCCTGGGTTGCTTGGATTCTCTAAGCCCCTATACACCCCTTCAAAATATTTCCCTACCTGCTCCACTAACACTTATTTAAGTGTAGGGGGAGGGGCATACAAATATAATTAACAAAAATTGAATATTCCTTATTACTTGAAGTCTTCATTTAAGCACTGATTTTAAAGTGAACAACTATTTTTATTTCTGAAAGTTCTTTATTTCATTTTTATTTAAAATAATTTCTTATAAGTTACTATATGCACTGATAAACTCGCAACATTAAAGCATCCTGCCTAATATTGTGTAGGTCCCCCTTATGCTGCCAAAATAGCTCTGATGCATCAAGACTCTACAAGACTTCCACAATAACTTGTCCTGTGGTATCTTGTCCTGTGTTATGGGCAGCATTCTTCTGCCCATAACACATCCTGCTGTCATCTGTTCTCTAGGTAAATGATGCAACTGGCCATCCATCTTATCTAAATTAAAACATGATTCATCAGACCAAAAAAATGTCTTATATTGCTCATTGGTCCACATTAAATGTACATTTGGCGGTGGAAAGGGGTCATCATTGGCACTCTGGCAGATCTGCAGCTAAGCACCACATACACAGCACTGTGATGCACTGCGTGTTCTGACACCTTTCTATCATTAGGCTTTTCAGCAATTTGAGCTATAGGTTATACTAGCCTTCACTCCCCATGTGCATTAATGAGCAACGGGCACCAATAACCGTGATGGCAGTTTGCGGTTTGTCTTTCCTTACAATACCTTTTGTAGGTACTAACCACTGCACAGTGGTGTATTTAGGATTTGTGCTGCCCTAGGCAGGATGGTGCTTGGGCACCCCCCCATGTTTTGGCACAGTATCTATAAAATTAGATCATGTTGACACTGCAGATATTTATGCCACTTGGTAAATTGAGTCCACTGTTTCAAAGTATAATGGAGAATTTATTCATACTTACCGTACTTTTCTTTTCCTGGTCATAGGCCATGGCAGCACAACATTGGGTAGCTCCTCCCTATCCCCATTGGACAGGAATAATAATTAACCCGTATAAGTACCACCTCCTACCCCTCCTTCCCCAATCATGTTTTTCAGCAATAGCACCGGGTGGGACCCTTGTGCTGCCATGGCCTATGACCAGGAAAAGAAAATTACTGTAAGTATGAATAAATGTTCCATTTTCCTGGCCATATCCATGGCAGCACAACATTGGGTAATACCCAAGCAATAAACCAGGGAGGGAAGAAGACACAGACTCGAAAATTTTGAATGCAAACTGAATTAACACCATTAACAAGTGACAGACAAAGAAATCATGTAACTGATTTAGCAAATTGATCTCATAGACCTGCTCTGACATCAATTTGGTAGCTCCCAATGAAAGCATTGGTTGAAGACCATGTGGCGCCTTACAAATGAGTTCAGGAGAGACATTAGCCGCTGCTGCCGAGGAAGATGAGAGGGCCCTAGTGGAATGGGCTTTAAGACCCACAGGGACCGGAAATCCAGAAGATTGATAAGCCAGTATAATAGCTGCCACTATCCACCTGCTAATGGTAGATTTAGGGGCTTGTAAACCTTTTTTACTACCGCTATGAAGGACCAAGAGACTTTGAGAAGTGCGCCAAGCGGCAGTCCTCTCAATATATATATGAAAGCATCTCACTAGGTCCAGAGATGACAGGTAGTGATGTCGGGAACACTAAATTTTCGGTTCGCGAACGGCGAACGGGAATTTCCGCAAATGTTCGCGAACGGGCGAAACCGCGCGAACCGCCATAGACTTCAATGGGCAGGCGAATTTTAAAACACACAAGGACTCTTTCTGGCCACAATAGTGATGGAAAAGTTGTTGTAACGGATCCTTACAAGTCCCTAGTAACTTTGAAACAAACAAGGGAATTACAGTTTAAACTTCCATTCATTCCATTGTCTCCTGTTCGCATGGTTCCATACGAATTCTGTGTGTAAAATATAGGTGGCCGCCATTTCGGGACTTTTACACGTGTTCGCGGCCATCTTAAACTACCGAACAGCGGTGTTTTGCCGTCGAGTGTCTGGAACTAAAATCGGACACTTGACTAGGCAAACACCGCTGAGACCTCCATACTTCCAGAAATTCGTATAGAAACTACCGAATGACCCGCCGTTCGGTAGAAAGAACCCCACAAACAAGGGAATTCATTCAAACCCTCTCCAGGCTCTATAACACAGGCAATTCGTCTGTTTTCATTCCCTTGTTTGTGACCGACCGCAGGGCCAAAATGCATGGAACTGTTTTCGGATACTTTACCCATGCGGTCGGTCAAATCTTTGGAACCCCATATCTCCCGAACCATTCATCCGAATGAGCTGATTTTTGGACATGTTACCCTCCTGAATAAGAGCTATCCAGCGGTGCCGGATTTAAAGGTGTACCCCTTGGTTTTGGGGTACATCCAGAACTTGAGTAAAAATGTGGACATTTTAATTATGTTATGTGGTTATCTGAGGGGAGGAGACGTGGGGGTGTTACCATACGTATGATTGGTTGTTTTCATCCTCCCCCTGGGAGTGTCCTGTGTGTATCTGTTCCTAATAAAAAGCAGGCTGGGTGTTCCAGTCCTCAGTTCATCTTGACCCTTCAAAACGTAGCCTCGTCTCGTTCTTGGAAGGGGATTATTTGGGAAGATTACTCTGTTTCTGTTTGCAGCTGAACCTGATTCTCTCTGGATATCGTGGATGGGATTATACCAGCTTGACTTCTCCACAGCAGCTTGCAGGGAAAAGGACGTCTCCAGCAGCAGATACCCTCTCAATAGCTGGGTAGCCGTTACATTAGTGGAAGCGGCGGGATGGTCCTTTTATCCAAAGAACAAGCACTGAATGGAGTCACAGTATGCCAAGCTGAAAAGACCCACACTAAAGGATTTATTGGAGAATCGTGGTAGGGGTGCCAGCAACAGACCACGGAGGGAGCTGATAGCTGACCTGCTGGAGCTGGACGAGATGGATAGGTCCATGGAGGTAACTGAACCCATGGCACCCATCAGTGAGGACGATGTGATTACGGCAATTGTACAGCGGAGATTAGCGTTGTATTCAGTCACGTCTACAGAACTAATAACCCAACTGCTCCGGGAAACAAGGGAAGAGATCCAAACCAAGAGGGTACAAGAAATGGAACTGGTAAGAGCCAGACAGCTCACTACACAGACAGTTCCTACCCCGCTACCCACTACTACGGTAAAGAAAATTCCCTTCACTGCATTTAAAACCTTTGTAGAAAATGAAGAGGAAATTGATGGGTATTTGGCTGACTTTGAAAGGCAGTGCTCTCTACATCAAATACCACCAGAGCAATGGGTCACTATTCTGGCTGGGAAGCTATCAGGAAAAGCAAATGAGGCTTTTCGAGCACTGACTGCAGAGGAGATTGCACAGTACCAAAAAGTAAAAGAGGCACTACTCCGCCGGTACGCTGTAACCCCAGAGACATACCGTCGCCGCTTCCGGGAGTCCAAAAAGAAAGCTGTGGACTCCCACATGGAATGGGCTAATAGGTTACAGCGAGTGGCATCACACTGGATGCAAGGCTGCAACGCTAGCACGGGAGAGGAAGTATTACAACTGTTTTTATTGGAACACTTCTTCCAAGGTGTATCTGCTGACTTGCAGGATTGGGTAAGGGACAGACGCCCTAGCAATTTAAAAGAGGCAGCGCAGCTGGCAGACGAGTACGCTGAAAGCAGGAGGGTAAGCCAAAATACCCCAAGGCCAGCTATCAAAGTAGAGCAACGGCCCCCGGCTGCCTCGTCTCGACCAGAGTTCCGGGCTCCCATACCACCAGGACCAACCCGGCCTCAAGGACACAACAACTACCCCCGAGACTCGCATAGGATCATCTGTCACCGGTGCAACAACCCTGGACATGTCGCAAGGTATTGCCCGCTAGGACCAGCCGCTAATAATAATTGGAGGCGCAACTCCACAGAGAACAACCACACCCGTACCTCTGCTGCCCACTGTATAGAGGCCGAAATAGGCCCCGAGGAATGCCTGGGCATTTTGTATGAGGCAGATCCGATACAAGCCGCCTCCCCAGATAATCGCCAGCAGCATAGGCAAGAGGTACGCGTGAATGGACAAATAGCCCAAGGATTGAGGGATACAGGGGCTACCATTACTTTGGTGCAGCGACACTTGGTAAAACCAGAGCATTTGGCCAAACACACCGTTGCTGTCCGTGTTGCAGGGGGAGCTGTATTTCGTTTACCCACGGCCCGGGTACACTTGGACTGGGGGGTTGGGTCAGGAAAGACCACGGTGGGCATCATGGATAATCTACCTGCTGAGGTCGTCTTGGGCAACGATATTGGCCCTCTGACTTCAGCCTACTTGCCCACCACCGATGCAGCCTGCCCCGTAACCACCCGAGCACAGAGCAGGCTTACTGATGACGCCACCACAGGCCAGGAGACCCAGGTAAGCAACACACAGACACGTAGGTCACACATAAGGGAGAAGCCATTAACGTGGGACACCCCAGAAGAGTTTGGGAGGGAGACTAGAGAGGACCCCACCCTACAGACGTACCGGGAGATAGCCGCTAGTGGGGGGAATGAGCATGAACGTTTTGTATGGGAACATGACAGGTTATACCGACTGACTGTGAGTAGAAAGAAGGGCTGTGCCCCTTCACAGAAACGCCAACTAGTGGTACCCAGAAAGTACCGGTTGGAGCTTCTCCGAATTGGCCATGATATTCCCCTAGCAGGACATTTGGGGGGTAACCGCACAACCTATCGGATAGCCCAGACCTTTTTCTGGCCGAATATTTCCAAGGATGTGCGGCGCTATTGCAGTACCTGCGACATATGCCAGAGGGTGGGGAAAAGAGGGGATCACCCTAAAGCTCGACTGTCACCTATGCCCATAATCGAGGAACCGTTTAGCCGGGTGGCAGTCGACCTGGTGGGGCCCCTACCTAACCCTAGCCCATCCGGTAAGAAATATATACTTACTGTGGTGGACTACGCTACCCGCTACCCGGAAGCCGTCGCCCTGGCAAATATTCAGGCCGACACTGTCGCCAGTGCCTTAGTAGGGATATTCACTAGAGTAGGTTTTCCCCGAGAAATACTATCTGACAGGGGGACTCAATTTACCGCAGATCTGACCCAACAGTTATGGAAGGTCTGCGGTATTCAGAACCTCCTCAGCTCACCCTACCACCCCCAGACGAACGGTCTCTGCGAACGCTTTAATGGTACCTTAAAACAGTTGCTGAGGACCTTTACCGCGGAATACAGAGACTGGGAGCGATTCTTGCCGCACCTCTTGTTTGCATATCGGGAGGTGCCGCAGGAATCCACTGGGTTCTCCCCGTTCGAACTACTCTACGGAAGAAGGGTACGAGGTCCCCTCGACCTCATCCGGGAGCATTGGGAAGGGGAGATGGAATCTGAAGGGATCCCTATTGTACCGTATGTTCTGGAGATGCGGGACCGCATGGAGCAGTTGGCCCGGATGGCACGGGACCATCTCCATGCGGCCCAGGGTCGACAGAAGCGTTGGTATGATAGGGGCGCCCGACAGAGAACTTTCCAGGTGGGTCAGAAAGTGCTGGTACTTAGACCGGTAAAGGGAAATAAACTCCAGACATCCTGGCAGGGCCCTTACAAAGTAGTAGCGCAGGTCTGCGACACTACTTATGTGATTGCCAGCAATAAAGATGAGAGAATTCAGAAAACCTTTCATGTAAATTTACTGAAAGAATACCAAGAGCGGCCAGAGGATGTTGCCGCTATATGCATTTCTGCTACCGAGGACCCGGACAGCCTACCTATCCCAGACCTATTAGCACCCAGAAAATCCCCTAGCTTACTGGACACCATCCAACTAGGGGAGCGGCTAACCGCAGCCGAAAAGGGCCAACTTAGACAGTTGATAATGGAAAAGAAATTAACGTTCGCCCAGGAACCAGGGTACACCACGCTAGCGACCCATTATGTCGAGACCCCAGGACAAGTACCCCTTAGGCAAACCCCATATCGAATCCCTGAGGCAGTCAGGGGAGAAATGAAAAAGGAAGTACAAGAAATGCTAAGGTTAGGAGTCATAGAACCGTCTGACAGCCCCTGGGCTTCACCCGTAGTCCTAGTACCCAAAAAGGACGGAGCTACTAGATTTTGTGTAGACTATAGGCGACTCAATGACCGTACCGTAACAGATGCGTACCCCATGCCCCGAGTGGACGAACTATTAGACCGCATTGCCAGGGGGAGGTATCTGACCACCATTGATCTATGCAAGGGATACTGCGCTTGGTGGATAGACTTCTTGATGGCTTCCAGGACTTTGCCTGCGCATACCTGGATGACATAGCGATCTATAGTGAAACATGGGGGGAACACTTGCGACATGTAGAGGCTGTACTGGATCAGATTCGGGCCGCAGGCCTGACTCTGAAACCGGAAAAATGTAACTTCGGCATGGCCGAAGTCCAATACCTGGGACACAGGGTAGGATGTGGGAAACAACGCCCGGAACCCGCTAAGATTGAGGCGGTAGCCAACTGGCCCACACCCCACACCAAGACGCAGGTATTGGCATTCTTGGGGACAGCAGGATACTATAGAAAATTTGTCCCGGACTATAGCACTATCGCTAAACCCCTGACCGACTTAACGAAAAAGAACTTGCCTAGGGTAGTCCTGTGGTCTCCGGCCTGTGAGACAGCCTTCCAAGCCTTGAAAAATGCTCTGATCAATGCACCTGTTCTATCTGCCCCCGTTCCTAACAAAAGATTTGTCGTCCATACAGATGCATCCATGTATGGACTGGGGGCAGTTCTGAGCCAGATCGGAGAAGATGGGGGAGAACACCCTGTCGCGTATCTCAGCAGAAAACTATTGCCCAGGGAAGTGAGTTACGCGGCAGTGGAAAAAGAATGTTTAGCCCTAGTTTGGGCCCTAAAGAAACTTACACCCTACTTATATGGACAGGAGTTTACCCTGATCACCGATCATAATCCCCTGGTATGGCTGAACCGCGTAGCTGGAGACAATGGACGCTTGCTAAGGTGGAGCTTAGCACTACAGCCATACAATTTCCACATCCAGTATCGCCCGGGCCGCTTCAATGGAAACGCTGATGGATTATCCAGGCAAACGGAACTTTTACCGTAGCAGCAGACCGGACAGCCCCACGTTGACCCGAACAGGATCAATCCGGGTCTGCCGGAGTGTTCCACAAAAGGGGAGCAGTGTAACGGATCCTTACAAGTCCCTAGTAACTTTGAAACAAACAAGGGAATTACAGTTTAAACTTCCATTCATTCCATTGTCTCCTGTTCGCATGGTTCCGTACGAATTCTGTGTGTAAAATATAGGTGGCCGCCATTTCGGGACTTTTACACGTGTTCGCGGCCATCTTAAACTACCGAACAGCGGTGTTTTGCCGTCGAGTGTCTGGAACTAAAATCGGACACTTGACTAGGCAAACACCGCTGAGACCTCCATACTTCCAGAAATTCGTATAGAAACTACCGAATGACCCGCCGTTCGGTAGAAAGAACCCCACAAACAAGGGAATTCATTCAAACCCTCTCCAGGCTCTATAACACAGGCAATTCGTCTGTTTTCATTCCCTTGTTTGTGACCGACCGCAGGGCCAAAATGCATGGAACTGTTTTCGGATACTTTACACATGCGGTCGGTCAAATCTTTGGAACCCCATATCTCCCGAACCATTCATCCGAATGAGCTGATTTTTGGACATGTTACCCTCCTGAATAAGAGCTATCCAGCGGTGCCGGATTTAAAGGTGTACCCCTTGGTTTTGGGGTACATCCAGAACTTGAGTAAAAATGTGGACATTTTAATTATGTTATGTGGTTATCTGAGGGGAGGAGACGTGGGGGTGTTACCATACGTATGATTGGTTGTTTTCATCCTCCCCCTGGGAGTGTCCTGTGTGTATCTGTTCCTAATAAAAAGCAGTCTGGGTGTTCCAGTCCTCAGTTCATCTTGACCCTTCAAAACGTAGCCTCGTCTCGTTCTTGGAAGGGGATTATTTGGGAAGATTACTCTGTTCCTGTTTGCAGCTGAACCTGATTCTCTCTGGATATCGTGGATGGGATTATACCAGCTTGACTTCTCCACAGCAGCTTGCAGGGAAAAGGACGTCTCCAGCGGCAGATACCCTCTCAATAGCTGGGTAGCCGTTACAGTTGTTTCAAGGGGACTGGGCATGCCGGAGGGGATTCCATGGCAAAACTCCCATGGAAAATTACATAGTTGATGCAGAGTCTGGTTTTAATCCATAAAGGGCATAAATGCATTGATTTTGCTTAGTTTCTTGGGCTCAGTCATGAATCATGCTTCCCTGACAGGTGGTACTGGAAACACAGTATTATTTTATAAGAGAGTGGGAAAGTAGGAGCCAATTAAATAGGCTTTTACATACTGCCAGACAAAACTGTAAAAAATAAAAGTATCAACTCAAGGCAGTCCTTCAATGCAAAATCTATCCAGATTTTCTATAGGCCAGCCATTCAGCCATTTGGAGGTCAGCCAGCCCACCACCCTGTCAGCCATTTTAGGCACTTTGATAGGGACCTTGCCAGAAGTGGTCATGTCCTCCTCCAGCTCCTCAAGTGACATAGACATGGATATAGTGGAGGGGGGCATTGGCCACTCTGGCCAGGAGGAAGGAGAAGCAAGTGGGAGAAGCAAGAAGAAGCAAAGACAGCCTAGAATTTTAAAAGGAGCTTTCGTGCAGAGGAGAATACAGTACTGGTAAACAAGCTTTGCCAGTACTACCAATGTATGTTTGGGGGAGCAGCCAAAATGACTTCAAGAGCAAAGAAGGACAATTGGGGGAGGAAGATTGTGGCAGCGGTGAATGCTGTTGGAGGGAACAACCGCACCCAGGAGGTGGTGAAGAAACGGTAAGTGCACTTTTATTCCTAAAAAATAATTTTCTTTATGCCATGTTTTTTTAAAACTTATTTTTTTCCTCCATGTGCTTTTGCTACACAACTCCACCGGTGGCAGCTATGCTTTTAAAGTCTTTTAAAAGTGAGGGTTGGGTCACTCAAGCACATAGAGGGAAAAAAACACCATGTGCAGCTCATCTTTAAAGGAACACTATAGTGACAGGAATACATGTTTGCATTCCTGTCACTATAACTGTGAAAACACAGTTTAACCTCCCTCTCAGCAATGTAACTGTATTTAAAGGGACACTCCAGTGCCAGGAGAACAAATCGTTGTCCTGGCACTGCAGGTCCCCTCTCCCTCCCACCCCCCACCCCAGGGGGAGACCGATTGCGCATGCGCGGACGCTGGCGGGGTGAGACCTAATGCGCATGTGCGGCAATGCTGCACATGTGCGGCAATGCTGCACATGCGCATTAGACCTCCCCATCGGAAAGCATTGAAAAATGCTTTCGGGGGCGTGGCTTGGACGCCGAGGAAGATGGCCGCGTGAATCCGGAGCTCCCCACAAGGCTCCCAGCACAAACTCGCCTACAGCACCCTATTGCCCTGAAAAGGGGCAAATCACAAAGAACAGGGCACACCTCAAAGCCCGTGGACACCCCGAGGGGCGCCGCGAACCCATCCATGCGGCGGTACCTGTCAGCCTCGACAGGCCGCGAGGCACAGGCCTCTAATGACGCACCGTCATCGCCCTCCCTCTGTGGAGACGAGACTCTGGCTGAGACACCGGCATTACACCCCGAGGAAACACACCCGGAATGGATGCGCATTCTCCGTAACCTACCTACTAAGGTGGACCTGGCGGCGGTGAACAATGACCTCCGCGCCTCCATCACAGTGGAAATACAGGCCATGAGGGAGGAATTCTGCGGCCTAAGCCAGAGGGTCTCCCAACTCGAGGCGGACTGCGACCACGTGCAAATGGCGCAGTCTGCCAATACCGAGACCCTGAAGCTAACGGTACAATGGATACAACAAATGGCGTACCACCTGGAGGATCTTGACAATAGAGGGAGGAGGCAAAACATCAGGATCCGCGGGATCCCCGAAGAGACAGACGAAACCACACCGATACAATCGACCCTCCTAGAGATCTTCAACAACTTACTGGGCCGCACACCTCAGTCGCCAATAGACCTGGTGAGAGCACATAGGGCGCTTAGACCGAAAGGCCCCCCAGGAAGCTTACCCAGAGACACAATTTGCTGCTTGGCAAGCTATCAAACGAAGGAGGAGATACTACGTAGAGCCAGAGACGCAGACAAGGTACTACTGGGCGGCACAGAGATCCAATTGTTCCCAGACCTGTCCCCCACCACCCTGGCCTACCGCAGGGCTCTGCGCCCATTCACCAGACAACTCCAAGCTAATAGAATAAAATACCGATGGTGTTTCCCGAATGGACTACAGATACACACACCAAAGGGCCCGTACATGGTAAGGGAAAAGGCGGACATGGAGACCCTGGGAAGGGAACTGCAGATCACACCGGCCCCTTTACAATGGCCGGACCCCCTCACCCTATATACACCTGCTCAACAACCAAGACCGCAAGGCGCAGGTAACCAGATCCCACGCACTTCCCGCCAACAAGCAACAGGCCCGAGAGGCCTGTGAGGAGCAGTGGAGACAGCCAGTACCGATCATGCAAACAGACCAATCGAGACAACGATGCCATCTGCGGGGATCCCTCCCCCGCCCAACTGCCCCAAACCGGACACGAACAGACGAGACGACACCCCTCAAACAGACACAGTCATCTCACAAATGGACGCAGCCCAGACCAAAAGGGCCGGATTACGAGCCAGGGAATGGACACCCCCTATCCCGGGACTCAAGACCACGACATCGCCATTCTCCAAACGTTCCCGAAAACGCAAAACGCAGGCCTCAGGTCTCCTGAACAACATACAGCCAGGGACCCTAGACCCGGAGGCTCCGGGACAGACGAGGACAGACGCGGGCGACCGTACTCCCCTGGGAGGGCCTAGCGATGACCTACCCAGGAGCAGGCCGGGGGGTCGGGGGCCCGCGCCGCTCGGACACCCGAGGGGGGGGGGAGAGGGAAGGGAGGGGAACCGGGTACAAACACCGAGCTGCTGGCTCATTGTGGGGCCCGAGATACTGGATGACCATAGGGTAGAGACGGACAGCCATCCCAACCCCATACAACAAGCAGCATAAGATATTAAACCAGCGGACACATACGCAGACGTGGGAAGACATAGGGGGGAAGATCAGGGAGATGAGAATACCAGCCCTTTCTCTAAGTTGATATAGGAGACAGAGGATGCACACCAGCACACCCACCATCACACACGAACACCCCCCGGGGACCGACGGACTAACAGGACTATAGACGCAGGAGGGAGGGGAGGGGGACCCAGGGGCACGAAACTGTGTATAAGCGAGCTGGCTAACTGGAGGAAAAGGGGTTACATAGACAGGCCCAGCCCTAGACATGGCGGGACAGGTGGGGAGAGAGGCTAAAGTTACTGTTCTAATGTTATACTATGTTCATCTGAAAGTTTTACCTTATGTTTTCTGTCTCATATGCTACTACACTGCTTGAGTCTCAACTGACCCAATGTCACAACGCAAGCCCGAAGCGAGGACACAAAGCACACACACAATCACATGGAGCCCCGAGGGGGACAATAAGGGACACAGACCAAGGTAAGAGGACGACCTGAGATAGGGATAGCAGGGAACATCCTGACGTCAGCCACATACACGCTGACGTAGCCGGATACCTCGGCGCTCCTTCTACTCCCGCACGGGATAAGCGCCAATTTTAGGTGAACGACTACTGGGACCTAGGAGAAGGCCAGGGTCTACACGCACACCTAGATGCAAATTCCCAGAGCCGGCGGACGACACAACCAACACACACACACCCACCCAACCCCCCCCCCCCCCAACCCGTGGCAGCCGGGGTACCGGACTCACTGAGGCAGACTCCGTCATGACACTAACACCAGCCAACCTAACGTTGATCACCATCAACGCTCGGGGTCTGAACAAACCCGAAAAAAGATCGTCCGGGAACAAGGGATACAGGTGGACCGGGAAGGCAGATATGTACTCTTAAAAGGCACGATGGCTGGACAAATGTACACCTTCGCTAACATTTACGCTCCCAATCAGCGACACTATAGGTTCCTGACGGGAATCCTCCGTAAGATACAGGGGTTCGTGGAGGGTATACTGATATTAGGGGGAGACTTCAACCTAGCCCTGGACCCGAAATGGGACACATCCACGGGAAACACCCACATCCCTGCTCAACATCTAACCGCACTCAAAAACCTCCTATCCCGACACAAGCTGGTAGACAGCTGGAGGGCCCACCACGCAGACGAGAGGGACTATACGTTTTTCTCACACCCTCATAACTCATACACCAGAATTGACTACTTTCTGCTTACACACTATCACCTCCCCCTCGTCTTACAAGTGGAACACGGCACAGCCACATGGTCGGACCACGCCCCCGTGACGCTCACAATAACGTCCCCACTATACAGACCAAGAGTAGCCAAGTGGCGGCTCAATGAACACCTACTCGCCGTACCAGAGGTGAGCTCGGACATCGGAGCTACCCTCCGGGAATACTTCGACCTCAACACATCATCCCAAACGTCCCCGACAATTAGGTGGGAGGCACACAAGAGTGTAATCAGGGGACATTTCCTACAAAAAAGCTCCATACTCAAACGACAACGAGAGGCCGCCATGGTGGACATACTGACGAAAATACAGGAGATAGACAACCAAAATAAAACCAATCAGACACCCGAACTGCAAAGCCAACTGCTCTCATTGCGCAGAGACCTTACCAAACTTCTCCAGACGCGATACCATAGGGACGCGCTGAGACATAAAGCGTTCTTCGCCTTACACGGCAACAAGAGTGGCAAGTTACTGGCGAGAATGCTAGCCAAGCGACGACAACTGACATACATAGACCGCATTAGGGACAATACAAACACGCTACACAGACTCCCCCAAAAGATACAGGAAACAATCAGGGCTTACTACGCCAAACTTTACTCGCTCCCACGACCACACACACGACACGCTGACGAACATCTCACGGACTCGATCAAATACCTACACTCACACTCGACGCCCACACTGGACAAGGCTGTAGCAGAGCTCTTAGATGAGGAGATAACTCTGGGGGAACTAACCACAGCGGTGAAGCAGACGAAGCCGGGCAAGAGCCCGGGCCCAGACGGCCTGCCGCTCCGCTATTATAAAACATACGCAGACATTCTATACGCCCCACTAGTCTCCACGTTTAACGCCATTAAGGAGGGCCACCAATTTCCCAAACAATCCCTGGCGGCACACATAACGGTTATTCCCAAAGAAGGCAAAGACGGGGACCAATGCGGTAGCTACCGCCCCATATCACTCATAAACTGTGATCTCAAACTGCTAGCCAAAATCCTTGCAAATAGACTACAAACGTATGTCCCCATGTTAGTTCACCCAGACCAGGTGGGATTCATCATGGGACGAGAGGCACGGGAAAACACCATGCGCACGCTCACAGTGATGCACAGTGGTAGACGAGCCGCAGGAGGCCTTCACCTGCTGTCCACGGCCGCGGAGAAGGCCTTCGATCGGGTGGGGTGGAAGTACCTATTCCACACTCTCACGCACATGGGCCTGGGACCAGGGCTTCGGGGGTGGATAGAAGCACTATATACACAACCCACAGCACAGGTAATCATAAACGGCGCCCTGTCGGAGTCATTTGAAATCCTGAATGGCACGTGCCAGGGAAGCCCCCTATCCCCGATCCTCTTCGTCCTGGCCCTGGAGCCACTACTGGTAGCCATTAGGAGCAACCCAGACATTCAAGGGATACAACTAGGGACAACACACCACAAAATCGCGGCGTCCGCGGTTGACCTATTATTTTATGTAACCAACCCAGAAATCTCCCTCCCTAACATACTAAAAGCATTCCATGACTTCGGGAACATCTCCAACTTCAAAATAAACCTGAGCAAATCCTTCATACTTAACGTGTCCATCCCGGAGCGCAGGGCGGAGCCATTATGCCAACACTACACCTTTCAATGGGCGAACCAAAAAATTAAATACCTGGGGATATGTTCAGGGAAAATGTTGCCACCATGCAGACGAAGATGCACACAGACATGCAGGAATGGGCATACCCACACATCTCCTGGCTGGGTAGGATACAGGTGGTGAAAATTAATTTTCTCCCACGCCTACTCTACCTATTCCAAACCATCCCCATAACAATACCCCGCCCTTTCTTCACCTCACTGCGCACGGCCCTGGGACAATACGTGTGGAATGGTAAACAACCTCGCCTTCGCCATGCACTGCTGACGCAACCGAAAGACAGGGGCGGACTGGCTCTGCCGGACTTCACCCTCTACTATAAAGCATGCCACTTCCTGCGGATAGTGGAATGGACTAAGGCAGAGACCCACAAACTGTGGAAACAAGCTGAGGAACATGTGGCGGGCATATCGGTCGCAGCCCTACCGTGGTTGCCCCCGGAGGCCTCGGTGGGCGACGCGAAACACTCCCCCTACACTAGAGCCACTCTACAGATCTGGAACCGCACAAAAGGGAGACACGGCCTTACCACGTACCCGACCCCCCTATTGCCACTCACGCACAACTCGACCTTCCTACTAGGTCTAGACCCCAGAGCATTCAAGGATCTAATACAAGACCCAATACCCAGACTTAAACATCTACACACGACAGACGGCATAAAGACACTAGAGGACCTACGTGGAACAGCGGAACACACCCTTCTGACGCAACTAAAATACAAACAAATCCGCAGCTACATTGCCACACTCCCTCAGGGTCCGATACTAACACGGACGACCACAGCCTTTGAGAATCTCTGCTTAGACCCGAACCCAATCACACACAGGGTTTCCACCCTATATACCCTACTACTAGCACACACACCAACAGAACTACCTGGATTCTATGGGAAATGGGAGGCGGCACTAGGCCACACGCTGGAGCAGGAGGATTGGGAGAAAATATGTTACCTCACACACCAGTGCTCCAGCTATAGCAAAACACAAGAGACGGCTTACAAGCTGTTAACACAATGGTACTATACCCCCGAGACCCTGCACGCCTGAATCCCGTCGCACTCCCCTCAGTGTTGGCGATGCGAGGAGGACAAGGGCACTCTCCTACACATATGGTGGGAATGCAAAAAGATAGCCCCATACTGGACAGACATACACAAAATACTCCAATGGTTCACAGACGACCCACCGCCATTCAGCCCAGCGGCCATGCTGTTACACCACACCACGGCCCCCAGTTCTGCATACAAAAAATCACTCACGATACGCATATTGAACACAGCCAAATCACTGATACCACAGTTCTGGAAACAGCGAGACACCCCCCCCCCCCCCCCTAAAGACTTGATTCGCACAAATGGAGGAACTAAGATCCCTCGAAGAACTCCACCATACTGCTAATGACACATTCCAAAAGTATTTAAACACATGGACACACTGGATTCTCCAGACTTCCAAACCTGACTTCACCAACATACTACAAGATACACTCTCCAGCTAACAATACGAAAACATTGAGTCTAAACCGCCTCACTAAGAGATAGCTCAGGGGATAACGGGGCCTCGGCTGCTACGGGATCCTCCCCTAACTCACGCACATCCCCACACGAAACACCACCACACACACAAACTACACTAGGAACAACCCGAGCAACACACAGGCCCTGACGAGGCCGAGGACATGCCAACGCACCAGATTGGGCTGCTGACCAATCGGTATAACATACCCTAAGACCCGGACACGAACGACCGAATGGTCACCCGCCTACACGCACCGACATAGGACACCTAACAACATGTCAGATACAGGGCAAGCGGGCAACAGTGCCAGGACTTACATTCCATAGACAAGAACCTTAGGTGAAAAAGAACGCACCACCTGGAAATACCATCTACTGTTCGCTCCCAGTGGGACCTGCGAGCCCCCTATACACATAATAGCTCTGATCTACAGTGACCTGTGTGTCACAATACTGCGTTACACGTCTTATTTAAACATGTATACTGGTGAGCATGCCGCACGAGTCGATGAGCGAAAGGGTGAGACCTGCGAGTCCTTGTTGCATATATCATAACACAAAAATAACTTGCCTGAAAATGTGAACAACCCAAATAACAATTATATTTACAAAAACAAAGTATATATTTGCGCATGTTGCGCCTTAAACCTTGTGCGTGAAACAATGCTGGCGACCTACGAGTCACACTGTATTTTGCTCCCATTGTCATAACACCGAATATATCCGCACATGATACGCTCTGAATGTTATGTTTGACACACTGCTAGAGGCCTGCGAGTCTCATTGTATCTTGTTTTCATTGACATCTAACCGTATATATGTGCGCATGTTGCGCTTTGAAAGTTATACTTGGAACACTGCTAGAGACCTGTGAGTCTCATTGTATTTCGCTTTCATTGACATAAAACTGAATAAAAATCATATTTACAAAAAAAAGGAAAAATGCTTTCAATGCTTTCCTATCGGGTTTCAGCGACGCCACTAGAGGAGGAGTTAACCCTGCAAGGTAAATATTGCAGTTTATGAAAACTGCAATATTTATTTACAGTTGCAGGGTTAAGGGTAGTTGGAGTTGGCACCCAGACCACTCCAATGGGCAGAAGTGGTCTGGGTGCCTGGAGTGTCCCTTTAATTACTCATCCTTATAGCAGAGCTGTGCTCTGCCTCCTTGGCTGCAATCTTCATAATTGACAAGATCAGCAAATCCAATGCTTTCCCATAGGAAAGCATTGGGAGACTGTCATGTTGCAAAACGCCGCTGTTCTATCAGATATCTATATCTATCAGATTTCTATATTGACGTCACTTCCAGTGCCCCCATGTCACCAGAAGTGACGCGAGATCAGCTGCGCGCTAGCAGGCTTCGAGGTATAGAATTCTGGTGGAGGTACCGCGAGCATGTGTGCCGCCTCTGATGACACTCGATCAGCTGGGCCTTTAATCTGAAGGGTGTACCGCGCATGCGCTCGGCACATCCTCCAGCTATAGAAATCTGATGGGTGTAATGCGTATGCGCGCAGCCCATCCATCAGATAGAGCGATCTTATGGGTGTGCAGCACATCATTCAGATATAGCAATCGGATGGGTGTACTGTGCATGCGTGCAGCACATCCATCAGATATTGCAATCTGATCTACAAATCTGACGGATTTCTGTACCACAGCTTTCACAGTGTAGGTGAATGTGGTGTTAAATAAGGGAGATGCACGGTTAATGGGGGTGACACACAGGGACAGGGGGTTAATAGGGGTGATACACATGGGATGGGGGATATGGAGGGGTGACCAAAAGTTGCCTAACAACCCAGAAGTCCCTCTAGTGGCCATCTGGTAGCCAGCCACTAGAGGTGGAGTTGCACTTGCAATAGTTACCTTTACACAGTTAAGCGACCTGGGACACTGAACCCAGACCACTTCAATGCGCTGAATTGGTCTGGGTGCCTATAGTATCCCTTTAAACATGTCAGTAAACAAATATATAGAAACATATTAAAGTAATTAATCAATTACACATGTCATTGCAGTTACTACGACATCAGGCGGATGGTGAAGAGGAAGGTGAAGG
Source organism: Pelobates fuscus (assembly GCF_036172605.1). Taxonomy (NCBI): domain Eukaryota; kingdom Metazoa; phylum Chordata; class Amphibia; order Anura; family Pelobatidae; genus Pelobates; species Pelobates fuscus. The sequence goes on along the minus strand of NC_086318.1, from coordinate 269,899,537 downwards.
CAGCAGTCGCCTCCAGGAAGACAGGAGGCGGTTCACAAGAACCGGACCTGTTGCCCTATGAAGAGGAGCTCCTGCAGTTCCTGGGAAGAGACAACCTCCTTGGGATTGAGGGGACATCTGGCTCTGAAACATCTGAAGGTACGTTGTTAAAGGACCACTATAGGGCCAGGAAAACAAACTCGTTTTCATGGCTCTATAGGGTAATTAGGTCCGTCCGTCCCCCAACCCTCGTGTCCCCGTTCCCACTTCAGCCACTTACCTTTCTCTAACCCCTTCAGCCACTTACCTTTCTCCATTGCCGGGCTCCCTCGGCGCTGGGGAACACTCCTCCCTCTGCCGACGTCAGCTCCGAATGCACAGCAAGAGCCGTGCGCACATTCAAACCACCCATAGGAAAGCATTACTCAATGCTTTCCTATGGACGTCCAGCATATTCTCACTGTGATTTTCACAGTGAGAATCGCGGAAGTGCCTCTAGTGGCTGTCAGTGAGACAGCCACTAGAGGCTGGATTAACCCTCAGTGAAACAGCAGTTTCTCTAGAACTGCTATGTTTTCAGCTGCAGGCTTTAATTCAGCTGCAGGCAATAATTACCTTGCAGGGTTAAGTCTACTAGACAGCCACTAAAGGGAACTTCCTGGTCCCTAGCACAGATTATCTGTGCTAGAGCGTCGCTGGACGTCCTCACGCTGTGTGAGGACCTCCAGTGTCGCTGTATTCCCCATAGGGAAGCATTGAAATTTATTTTCAATGCTTTCCTATGGGGTGCGCCAATGCGCATGCGCGGCATTGCCGTGTATGCGTATTGGGACTCCTCGGCCGGTGGGCGGGATCAGTCTCGCCCACCGGCCGACGGAGGAAGAAGGTGGAGCGGCGGGGGAGGAGCAGGCAGCGACATGGGACATGTCGCTGCCTGAGGTAAGTGACTGAAGGGGTTTTCACCCCTTCAGTAACCGGGGATTGGGGGGTGGGAGGGAGAGGGACCCTCCAGTGCCAGGAAAACAGATTGTTTTCCTGGCACTGGAGTTTCCCTTTAATATCACATACATGTATTTCAGACCATTCGCAACTTGTCGACGTTTCTTCACCACGTATGAGTGTGGTTCCCCTCCAACAGCCGGCCACTGGTGTCCAGGAACAGGGATCCACTGCTGAGCGTAAGTAAAAAATGCTTTAACTCTACACATTTTCTTTGCAGGCATACTAGTTTATGTAACATGCAGTGCCGGGTTGACCACTAAGCAAACTAAGCGTCTGCCTAGCATGCACTGGTCAGGGGGCTCAATGTCTGGGTGACCAGCAGGGGTGGGGGTGGGGGCTGTGGCTGACTGGACCACGTGTGATCTTATCTAACATCTACTTGCCCTGAAAGGAAGCTGAGTGCAATGATCAGCTTCCTGTCATGCAGAAGAAACAGGAGATTCTCTACCTGGGGACGCTCGGCCACGATACATGTAGTGAGATTAGAAGGAAAGGAAGGTGGGCACAAAGACATGCGTTGAGAGGTCACAAAGAGACGGAGAAAGGGCTAGGGGGGACAAAGATGCATAACTATACTTAGACATAATAATAAATTAATAGCATGACTGCATATATCTTTTTTCCAAGTTTAAATAATATTGTTGTACAGATGATAGTAAGCATTGCAACATATGACACATGCTAACAATGTTCTTTCTCTGTTCTCCCCTATAGGTTCTGATGGTACTCTCCCCCTGCAAGAGGAGGGTACCATTAACCTAACCGCAGTGGATCCTGATTCAGTGACATCAGTGGCCGAAGAAATGCAGTCGCCACAACTTCCTCCACCGTTGGCTGCGCTGTATGCGACGATCCAGGCTCGTCAAGCTGAACTGGAGACGTCCATACAGCAGGCTAGGGAGAATCAGCGAGAACTATTGCAGAATGTAATAACCGAGGTACGCTCCATGTCTAACGTTTTGAATGAGGGTGTTAGGCAATTTACATCAGCAATGGTTTCCTTGCAGCAAAATATGCAGCGTTTTATGGAAATGAGGGAGGAAGAGTGCATTTTAATGCGCGCGCAAGCTGCCCATAATTTGGGCATAACCATTGCTGATGTAGATAGCCTAGTTCCTAGAAGGGATGATGATGATAAATAGATATCTGTGGGAAGAATGCACTCAGATGTTTATTTATCATTATCATCCACAAATGTGAACACAACTGACGCTGTTCATTATAGGTTGTTACATTCTCAATTTCCTCCTGGTTTTCCCTATCCTTCCCCTGAATATACATTGGTTCATTATCCTCTGCACTATATCCTCCCAGGACTGCTCCTAACAACCTGGACTGCCTTTGCTTTGTTGCTTCTCCCACTTGCTTTTCTAAATAAAAAAAATATTGGATTACAACTTCTGACTCCTCTTTTCTTTAATATTTGATATATATATATATATATATATATATATATATATACACACACACACACACACACACACACACACACACACATAAAGCAAATAGTGAACAGAGCACTCCTTAGGAAATTTTCAATTGTGTATTTAAGTAATCTTGATTACTTATTAAATACACGATTGGAAATTTCCTAAGGAGTGCTCCGTTCACTATTTGCTTTATGTTTGGCGCTGGAAGCACCCAGGTATTACAAGTTATATTTTTTAATGATGGTGAGTGTCGGAGGTCGGATTATATATATACACAAACACGTGTATATATATATAATAATTATATGTATATATTTATGTCATTTTAATAATTACAATTTGCAGGACCTGCCTGACAACCCAGGCCGAAAGTCCAGGGAATTTAATTTGCTAGCACTGTATTTAACCCTGTAACTTTCTATGACACCATAAAACCTGTACATGGGGGGTACTGTTTTACTTCCCTGAACACAAATATTAGTGTTTCAAAGCAGTAAAATGTATTACAACGATAATATCGTCAGTGAAAGTGAAATTTTTCTACACACAAATAGCACTTACCCGGACGAGATAATTGTTGTGGTACATTTTACTGTTTTGAAACATAAATTTTTGTGTTCAGCGAAGTCTCCTGAGTATAACCGCACCCCTCATGTACAGGTTTTATGGTTGTAACTATTCAACGGGCACCCTGGCTGGGTACCTTCGTTGGAGGATGACCATAACCACCGTAGACTCCTTCAGAGCGCAAACCAGGAACAAGCTCTTGCAAGAGTTTAGGAGTGATTATAGCAAGGGAATATGCACAGCATAGCAATCCCTTGTAGCAGATTCCCCCAATAAGAGACAGGACTCAAATTGAGGGTGAAGAAGAACTGAAGCTTTTAATGAGACACTGCTTTTATGCACATTTTGCAAACATAGTACTGCCCACAGGGTTTTGTAAAACAACCAATCAATATGTACAATACACTTAGACACTCCCAGCAATTACAGACAAAATACTCCCCTCTGCCTGTGATTTAATTAACTTACACAATGGGTTAATGTAATTATCACTGGCAGAGAAATACAGTTTTTACACATGTACTATAACTTTAAAACTATACATTCAATATTCAAAAAAACATATTATTATTCAGCACACTTTAATTATAAACATAGTCAAAATACAGCCAATTACATCCAGGGGTTTAAAAGTTAGCTGGAGGTCCCTTTATGACAGACCGCAAGCACATTTTCCTGCCCAAAACAGTTCCATAGATTTGGGCTGTGCGGTCGGTCAATTTCTCACTGAAAAAATGACTAAGTCTCATCGCCGAATGGGACTTAGTCTCTGCTGCTGCAAAATCATTGTGGGAGAAGGTAATGCTCAGCGGTGTTCGCGGAACTGTATAGCCGATTTCAGTTCCATGGATTTGGCTACACACACCGCTGACCGCATTGAATGAACAAAGATGTCCGCCGCCACGTGTTTGTTTACACGAACGGCGGCCCCACAAGGTTCGGCAATTTACCTACAGCAGGCTCCCAGCCTGGGAGGTAAATTGATGGCACACATCCACTTCTGGGTGGTCCGCCTGTGGTGTACCTGGTTCAGTGTAATAGCAATGAACAAAGGATTTTAACAGTCTGGGGACAAAGTCTTAAAGGGGCATTGTTCCCAAAAGTCACAATATGTCCCCAGATGGTTCTTAAAGGGGCATACACAGTCCAATAAAAGTCCATTCACTGTGCTTAAAGGGCCAGTAGCCGCACAATAAAAATCTATTATGCCCAAATATGTTCTTAAAGGGCAATACATCACATGGGGCTGTAGTCACAGGGCAGGAGGCGGGCAAGCAGGCCCCTCCAAAAGCTCATGGCAAACTCCCTTAAAGGGGTGAGTTTGCTACAATGGTGTTTTCAAAAGTTACTGAGTCAAATATAAGGCTTGCGTTTCAGTTGTTTCACATTGAAATTAGCCAGATTGGTTACGTTGCCTTTGAGACCGTATGGTAGCCCAGGAATGAGAATTACCCCCATGATGGCATACCATTTGCAATAGTAGACAACCCAAGGTATTTCAAAAGGGGCATGTCCAGTCTTTCTTAGTAGCCACTTAGTCACAAACACTGGCCAAAATTGGCATTCAGATTAGTTTTTTGCATTTTTCACACACAATCAAATATTAACAATAACTTTGGCCAGTGTTTGTGAGTGACCAAGTGGCTACTAAAAAAGACCGGACATACCCTATTTGCAATACCTTGGTTTGTCTACTATTGCACATGTTATGCCATAATTTTCATTCCTGGGCTACCATACGGTCACAAAGGCAACATAACCAATCTTGCGAATTTCAGTGTGAAAAATGAAATATGCAATTTTTGACTCTGTAACTTCCCAAAACACCATAAAACCTGTACATAGGGGGGACTGTTATACACGTGAGACATCGCTGAATACATATATGTGTTTTATTGCAGTAAAAGCAAACCGTATTATGACATTCACAGTTAAAATGTCATGCAGAAATAAAAAAAAAGTAAAAATCTTATTTCCTCACATTCTTTAATATATTATTCATATTAAATTATGTTTTATACCTGGCTGTGAATTATAGCTCCCAATCCCCCAAACATGAGCCCAGACTTCATGAAGGGGTAAAAACGGTCTGTTTACTGGTGGCCCCAGCTCAGCCTTTTATGCAGGTCCTCCAGCAAGGTATACTCCCACATGGACCTTATTTCACAATGTTAATCACTCCCACAGAAACAGTAAAATCCCTCCCCTCTATCGTGGAGATAATTGGGTTAAGAAGCCAAAGAAAACGTAAAGGATCACTATAGTGTCAGGAAAACAAAGCGGTTTTACTGACTCTATAGTGCCCTGATGGGGGCCCACATAGACATAGAATACATAGATGCCGCATTGACCGCTACTGCCTGCTGGCGCTGACACAAGTGGTGCAAGTGGCATGCCGCAGCTGTGATTTCAGAGCTGGAGCATAGACCCCTCAACCCTCTAATGCAGCCATTCTTCTAGTATAACAATCCACAGTGGATCGGCAGACTGTAAACTCTAAACCCCAGTCCCAGTTGGGGAATTATGGGATCTGGTCTCAGGCTGTAGGCAGCAACTACTATCACTTTCAGCCAGGCACTGTATTGGCATCTTGAACATTTTCCTAGGAAGAGGCAGAGGACTGACATTTAGGGGTAACACTGTTGAAGAACTCGGCCTTGGGTGATGGGAGTGGCCATCTGTAGCCTATTCACCGTATTCAACCTTGGGGTTTGGAATTTTCCTGATTTATTTTGATGAGCCACCACTGGCGGGAGTATCTGCAGTAACACGGGGTGTCTGGAGGGAGTATCGGCAGTAACACAGTATCTGGGGGGACTATCTGCAGTAACACAGGGTGTCTGGAGGGATTATCTGCAGTAACACAGTGTGTCTGGGGGGAGTATCTGCTGTAACACAGAGTGTCTGGGGGGACTATCTGCAGTAACACAGGGTGTCTGGGGGGAGTATCTGCAGTAACACAGAGTGTCTGGAGGGAGTATCTGCAGTAACACAGGGTGTCTGGGGGGAGTATTTGCAGTAACACAGGTGTCTGGAGGGAGTATCTGCAGTAACACAGGGTGTCTGGAGGGAGTATCTGCAGTAACACAGGGTGTCTGGAGGGAGTATCTGCAGTAACGCAGAGTGTCTGGAGGGAGTATCTGCAGTAACACATAGTGTCTGGGGGAGTATCTGCAGTAACACAGAGTCCGGGGGGACTATCTGCAGTAACACAGGGTGTCTGGGTGGAGTATCTGCAGTAACACAGGGTGTCTGGGGGGAGTATCTGCAGTAACACAGGGTGTCTGGAGGGAGTATCTGCAGTAACACAGGGTGTCTGGAGGGAGTATCTGCAGTAACACAGAGTGTCTGGGAGGAGTATCTGCAGTAACACAGGGTCTCTGGAGGGAGTATCTGCAGTAACACAGGGTGTCTGGAGGGAGTATCTGCAGTAACACAGGGTGTCTGGAGGGCGTATCTGCAGTAACACAGAGTGTCTGGGGGAGTATCTGCAGTAACACAGAGTGTCTGGGGGGAGTATCTGCAGTAACACAGGGTCTCTGGAGGGAGTATCTGCAGTAACACAGGGTGTCTGGAGGGAGTATCTGCAGTAACACAGGGTGTCTGGAGGGAGTATCTGCAGTAACACAGGGTGTCTGGGGGGAGTATCTGCAGTAACACAGGGTGTCTGGGGGGACTATCTGCAGTAACACAGGGTGTCTGGAGGGAGTATCTGCAGTAACACAGGGTGTCTGGGGGGACTATCTGCAGTAACACAGGGTTTCTGGGGGAGTATCTGTAGTAACACAGGGTGTCTGGAGGGAGTATCTGCAGTAACACAGGGTGTCTGGAGGGAGTATCTGCAGTAACACAGAGTGTCTGGGGGGAGTATCTGCTGTAACACAGAGAGTCTGGGGGGACTATCTGCAGTAACACAGGGTGTCTGGGGGGAGTATCTGCAGTTACACAGGGTGTCTGGAGGGAGTATCTGTAGTAACACAGAGTGTCTGGGGGGAGTATCTGCAGTAACACAGGGTGTCTGGAGGGAGTATCTGCAGTAACACAGAGTGTCTGGGGGGAGTATCTGCTGTAACACAGAGAGTCTGGGGGGACTATCTGCAGTAACACAGGGTGTCTGGGGGGAGTATCTGCAGTTACACAGGGTGTCTGGAGGGAGTATCTGTAGTAACACAGAGTGTCTGGGGGGAGTATCTGCAGTAACACAGGGTGTCTGGAGGGAGTATCTGCAGTAACACAGGGTGTCTGGAGGGAGTATCTGCAGTAACACAGGGTGTCTGGAGGGAGTATCTGCAGTAACAAAGGGTGTCTGGAGGGAGTATCTGCAGTAACACAGGGTGTCTGGAGGGAGTATCTGCAGTAGCACAGGGTGTCTGGAGGGAGTATCTGCAGTAACACAGGGTGTCTGGAGGGAGTATCTGCAGTAACACAGGGTGTCTGGGGGGACTATCTGCAGTAACACAGGGTTTCTGGGGGGGAGTATCTGTAGTAACACAGGGTGTCTGGAGGGAGTATCTGTAGTAACACAGGGTGTCTGGAGGGAGTATCTGCAGTAACACAGGGTGTCTGGGGGGACTATCTGCAGTAACACAGGGTTTCTGGGGGGAGTATCTGTAGTAACACAGGGTGTCTGGAGGGAGTATCTGCAGTAACACAGGGTGTCTGGAGGGAGTATCTGCAGTAACACAGAGTGTCTGGGGGGAGTATCTGCTTTAACACAGAGAGTCTGGGGGGACTATCTGCAGTAACACAGGGTGTCTGGGGGGAGTATCTGCAGTTACACAGGGTGTCTGGAGGGAGTATCTGTAGTAACACAGAGTGTCTGGGGGGAGTATCTGCAGTAACACAGGGTGTCTGGAGGGAGTATCTGCAGTAACACAGAGTGTCTGGGGGGGAGTATATGCTGTAACACAGAGAGTCTGGGGGGACTATCTGCAGTAACACAGGGTGTCTGGGGGGAGTATCTGCAGTTACACAGGGTGTCTGGAGGGAGTATATATATATCCCAGGGATCCTTAGGATAGGTGTCAATCCATATCTGCCAAGTGACCCTATGTAGGGGGAACAGTCTCTATTCACTTGGCAGATATGGATTGACACCTGTCTTCAGGGACCCTGATACACACTGGGGGGACCTACTGTCCTCCCCCCCCCCCCGCCCCCACCCCTGCGTGGTGGGTGGGGGCGATAAAAATAATGAGGGGGACCTACTGTCCTCCCCCTGGCCCCCACCCCTGCGCGGTGGGTGGGGGCCATAAATCACAATGGGGGGGAGGACCTACTGCCCTCCCCCCCCTGGCCTGCAGTAACACTGAGCAGTGGGTGGGGGCCCTAAAAAAAAACAATAAGGGGGGACCTACAAAAATCCTCCCCCAATCAAAGGTGACTAGGGGTCCCCAAGCCCCTAGTCACCCACCCCCCCCCCACCCCCAAAAAGTTACCCCCTACCTACCCTCCTCACCCTAAAAAATAGTGAAGGGGGAATAAAATAACTAACCTGTAAAGAAAATCTTCTTTTTGCAGCCCCAAAAAAAGGGCAAATAAAAAGCCATAAGAACCAACTCAATTTAAAAAAAAAAAACGAGCGCAAAAATAAAAAAATCCATCTTCACCCATGGAGGGCTCCGTGTCAGTGTGTATCAGGGATCCTTAGGATAGGTGTCAATACATATCTGCCAAGTGACCCTATGTAGGGGGAACAGTCCCTATTCATCTCTGTGTCAGTGTCTGGAGGGAGTATCTGCAGTAATACAGAGTGTCTGGGGGGAGTATCTGCTTGTAACATTTATATGCACTAAAAAAAAAAAAAAGAATAAATTGAAAAAAAAATGGTTGCAGCTTCCGAATTAATCTAAAATGGATGCTGTCCAGTAGGTGGGAGGGTCTGCTAGGGAGGGTGTGCTGCTGATTGGCTGTAATGTGTCTGCTGACTGTGAGGTACAGGGTCAAAGTTTACTCAATGATGACAAATAGGGGGCAGACCGAACACCGCATGTGTTCGCCCGCGGTGGCGGACGCGAACATGCTATGTTTGCCAGGAACTATTCGCCAGCGAACCGTTCGGGACATCACTAATGACAGGTCAGTTGAATTCTCACTTTCTTGGAATTCAGACCTCAGAGATGGAAGAACAATATCTTCATTGATGTAAAAAGCGGAGGTGACTTTAGGTCTACATTCAGGAACTGTACGGAGGATAATTCTGTCCTTGTGAAAGACTGTAAAGAGTTCCTTAATGGATAGGGCGTGGAGCTCCGAAACTCTCCTGCCTGAAGCTAAGGCGATCAGCAAATCAGTCTTGATAGAGAGAACATGCAGAGGAATTGATTCAAAGGGCTCCAATTTCAAGGCATTCAGAACCAAAGGAAGATTCCAGGAGGGAACAAATGGCTTAATTGGAGGTTTAATTTTAAGGACTCCTTTAATGAATCTGATGACATCCAAGTCCAATGCCCATCTATGATTGGTCAAGGTGGACAAGGCTGAGACATGTACTTTTAGAGTATTATAACTCAGACCTTTATCAAGTCCAGACTGCAGGAACTCCAAAATATCAGTGGAAGAGGGATTTTGCATATCAGTTTTTAGGAAGAGCCCAGGTGGAAAAAACTTCCGACACTTTATAATAGGTGGCTGAAGTGGAATGCTTAAGTGCCTTCAGCATGGTGTCTATTACGGCCTGGGAGAATCCTTTGTTCACAAGCCTGTTCCTTTCAGTCTCCATGCCATGAGATTGAGTGAAATTGGGTTTGGATGAAACACTGGACCCTGGAACAGTAGATCCGGAGCTCTGGGGAGTGGGAGAGGAGGTTCCACAGAAAGACTTTGAAGCAGGGGAAACCAAGGTCTTGGAGGCCAATAAGGCGCTATCAGGATGAAAGATACCTGCTCTGTTCTCATCCTCCTCAGGATTGGGAAGATCAGTGGAAATGGTGGGAATGCATACCCTATGTTGAATTTCCAGGGATTGGATAAAGCGTCTCTTCTCAGTGCCAGATGGTCTTCTACTTTCGTGAAGAAGTCCTTCAGTTTCCTGTTGACCCGAGTAGCTAGTAGGTCAACTTGTGGGAGACCCCACTTGTCTACAATCGTGTGGAATACTCTGTCCGATAGGCACCATTCCCCTGAGTCTATCCTGGATCTGCTGAGGAAATCTGCTAGTTGATTCTGTTTCCCTGGTAGATGGATGGTTGTAAGACCTGCCAGGTTCCTCTGGACCCACCACATCAGTTGCTTCATAATCTCCATCATCTTGCCGCTCCTGGTACCTCCTTGGTGATTGACATAGGATACCATGGTGGTGTTGTCTGTTCTTATCTTTACCCATTAACCCTTGAGATGTACCGAGAAGTGTTTCAAAGTGCTTTGAGGACTGCCAGAAGTTCTAGCAGATTGGAATGTACATTGTTTGCCATGAAACTCCATTCTTCCTGTGCAAAGTCCTGGAGACAATGGGCGCCCCATCCCCATTGACTGGCATCTGTTGTCACTGCTATCCATGTGATGTCTCCTAGTGGAAAACCCCTGGATAGGTGTTCTTTGTTCAACCACCAGATTAGAGAATGGCGTACGGCCAGGGATAATTTGATGGGTTGGAGCAGATTCTTGGTGGAAAATTGCATCAGGAAATTTGTGCCCATCTGGTCAGTCCTATTGTGGAGGACATAGATCCGAGGAGGCTCATTACTGCCTTTGCAGGAGCAATACTGGACTTTAACATCTTTCTTAATTGTTTCCTGAGTTTCAATATTCTTTCCATTGAAAGTTGGACAGTACCCATCAGAGTGTCTAAGTGAGCACCCAAAAAAATCATAGATTGAGTTGGGTGGAGGTGGCTCTTCTTGGTGTTGATCTTCCAGCCGTGGGCTTGCAGAAACTGAATGCTGGTAATAGCTTGAGAGGTCAATGAATCTTCATTGTTTCCTATGATCAGGATGTCGTCCAAATAATGGTAGATAGCGATATTCTGTTTTCTCAGTTCTGCAATCAGAACTACCAATACTTTTGTGAACGTCTTCGGGGCTGTGCTTAGTTCAAACGGGAGGGCTCTGAACTGGAAATGACCTTCTTCCACAGCAAACCTCAGGAACCTTTTATGGGATTGGCAATGGGTATGTGAAAGTAGGCGTCTAACAGATCTATAGACAACATCCATTGGTTGTGTGACACTACTTTTATTATAGACTGTAGGGATTCCATCTTGAATATGCAAATGTGTAGATGCTTGTTTAATCTGTGCAGATCCAGAATGGGTCTCCATCCTCCTGAGGGTTTTTTTTGTTAAGAAGATGTGAGAGTAAAACCCTTGAGTTCTTTCATCTGCTGGCACTTTTATGATGATCTTATCTGCCTGTAAGGATAGAATAAAGTTTTGTAGGGCCATGCGCTTCTCTTTGTCCCCTGGCCACTTTGTGAGATTTAAGGACCCATTGGGAGGATGCTTGTAGAATTCTAGAAGGTATCCTCTCCGAATAATATCTAGCACCCAACTGTTACTTGTGGATTCTTCCCATACGGGTAAATATTGAAGAAGACAAGCCCCAATTCCTTCGGATTTGGGAATTATATAGTCATAAATTCCTAGGGTTCTTGGAGGAAGAAGCACCTCGCGACTTGCCTCCTCTTCCTCCAGATTGGGCTCCTCTACCAGGTTGAAATCTGGAATATTCTCTACCCGGCTTGTATAATCTACTATCTCGAAAGGAATGGTACTCTTTTCGGGCATGAAATTACCCTTTATATTTCCTCTTGTGGTAGAAAGGCCTTATTACCTTTGGCCGCCCTCTTTATACATTCGTCTAAGTTCTTACCAAACAACATATTCCTGTGGAATGGTAAGGAACATAAACTATTCTTGGAGGAAGCATCGGCTGCCCAAGATCTGAGCCAGAGCGCTCATCTGGAGGAAATTGAAAAGGAAATATTTCTAGCAAGATTTCTTACTAGATCCACTGCCGCTTCGGACGAAAAATTATTAGCTAAACGCATATCTCTTAGGCCATCCACAATGGAGGAACGGCTTCTGCCACTCCTGATGTCCTCCTCCAGTAGCCATACCTTCATAGCTCTTGTAACTGACGTGAGAGCAACGGCAGGATGGAGACTCGTGCCTGAGGCTACATAGGACTTGGAAAGGTAGTACTCCATTTTCCGATCCATCGGATCCCTGAAGGAACCTGCATCATCCACAGGTAGGGTAGTGTGTTTGGCTAACCTGACAACTGCAGCATCAACCTTGGGTGCAATATCCCATGCTTCTGCATCGTTGGGCTCAAACGGTTATAACCTGGAGAATTTCCCTTTGGCAGATGATCTCCTATCAGATCTGGACCATTCCTCCTTAATAAGATCACTGATTGTGTCATGCACCGGGAAAGCCGCTCTTTTTCTCCTAAGATCAGAGAAATAGCGATTAGAAGTAGATGGTTCCTCTTCTGAGGGTTCCTTTAAAGTGAGGGTTTTTCTAACCCGGGCAATTAAATGATCCACTTCTGCTGGTACCAGGAAGTCTGGATCTGTCATAACATCCTCCTCCGAGGAAAAAGCTAGGTCTCTCAGCGAAGCTGAATCCATAAACTCATCTTCTGAGTTTCCTGGAGAAAAATCTGAGGGCTCAGAATATCTAGGTCGCTTGTGGGTCTTTCACACCTCTCTGATGCCCTGGGCAACTCCATGCTTTATAAGTTGCATAATGTCGGTGTTGGATGAGATGGTCCTGCAGCTGCTGAGAGACAATCTGAACAGAGATGTTTCCCTTCTATGGCTCTGTTGTCACAGGATATGCATAGTGTCCTTTTGGGCAACTTTCCTTTGGACGATCCTGGAGTATTTCTACTTTTAGCACCACAATAAACAAAACATGCTTTTGAGTACATTCCCACTCTTTTTTTTTTTTTTCTTTTTTTTCTTTTTTTTTATGAAAAGGATGGCTTACCTATATTGCTTAGATTGAGACCTATTATGATGAGATGAATCCGATTCCCTGGATCTTGAACCAGAATCCATCTGGAAATAATTTATGGAACAGATTAACTTAAACCAAGAAGAGTAAGGATAAGAAAAAAGAAATAATAAGGAATAAACTTACTTTTTGTCCCAGAAAAGAAAGGAACCTGGAAAAGGTGAAGAACCGACAGTTCTGTTGAAGCTCTATGGTACAAGAATACTTCTTCTGTAGGAAATAATCAGCCTTGCAATAAATGAGGTTTGGCGCTTTAAAAGGGGGTCTGACTTCACTGCGCATGCGCAAATAACCAAAAAAACGTGTGAACAGCTTAAATGGTTTAAATTACACGAACGGTTTTAGTGCGCGAACGCGCCTTGTTCACGCGCTCATTCGTCTAATGCCGCGCGAACGCTCAGAAATAGCCGAACGCCGTGCAGGCGCCCTGGAACTCTTGAACGCCGGGCAGGCGCCCTGGAACTCCCGAACGCCGTGCAGGCGCCCTGGAACTCCCGAACGCCGTGCAGGCGCCCTGGAACTCCCGAACACCGTGCGGGCCCTGGAACCTCTGAACGCCGTGCGGGTGCCATGAAGCCTCTGCAGGCAGCCAGAAACTCCCTAGGTATGGGAGAAGCAAAAAAACTTACCGGGTAAATGATCCTGGCGGTAAGTTTGAATCCATATCAGGCTCTTACATTGTTTCTGGTGGGAAGATTCCAATCATATAACCAGTTCAATTAGGAATGTAAATGTTCCTTTGCTTGCTACCCCTGGGGTCATTGCAAGGTAATAGAAAGGAAAAAACCCCGGTCACTAAAGGGGTTTTCTTCAGGGGGACACCTTTGCTCAGGGCCGTGTACTGGAGACTTCCCAAGGGGTGGAGGAACTAATCCTCAGGTAAGCCATAAAATAAAATTTATGGTCCTAAAGACCAACATGTCCTAGGGATAGGACAGGAAAAAAAAGACTGGGGAAGGAGGGGTAGGAGGTGGTATTTATACGGCTTAATTATTATTCCTGTCCAATGGGGATAGTGTGGAGCTACCCAATGTTGTGCTGCCATATATATGGCAAGGAAAACAAAATAAAAAAACACAGATTTGCCCCATGCAGATGACAGACTTGTAATTTTTAGGGAAAATTATCTTTTTAAAAGTGTATACTATGTTGCTGGTTAAAAAACAAATACAAGAAAAAGTTACCTGCGCTCTCTCCTTAATCCCTATGTATATTTAGGGCAGGACTTCTCTTTTTGTATTTAAAAAATAAATACATTTGAGCAAATGTTTTTCACAACGCAACATTTTAAACTCATTCATTTTTGCCATATCACTTTTCTTCAACCTAAATAATTATGCATAGGCAACATACAATCAACACTTATAAATTATAAAATGCCTACATATTCTGAAAATTGTATTACATTACTTACCGTGGTGATAGTTTTTCATGATATGAGTTGCTGTTATTACTTTCATAATCTTTATGTTGCTCCAATTTATAAGGCGGAGTTTCACAAATGTCCTTTTTACTCACCACTTCTTCTGTATAATTTTCTGAATAATTTACTGAAAATAAGAAAAGAAAACCGAGTGAGTTAATAATGACACATTACATGTTTTTACATTTAAAGTGCTAACAATGGCTTTTTATCCAAGGAGAAATGTGGTTATCATAACGGGGCTTGGAGCCAATGTCATTAATCACTACAGTAAATTCAAGTAGGGAACATGCATTTCCCTAAGGGACACCCAACATGCATTTTACAGGGATGGTGCTGCCGCAGAGACCAAAATGTATGCATAATACAGATAATGGAACAGCACACGCACAAAATACGGAAAATGTATTCATAATTACCGTAATTTTATTTTCCTGGATATTATTCATGACAGCATTTAACATATGGGTTTAGCTCCTCCCCCTAATCCTCAGGACAAGAAACACAAATAATTAAGCATACCTTCCCCTGTCTAACCGGATAAATGATTGTCTGGTCGAGGTCTGGAGGCTCAATCCTGGGGAACACATGCTCCAGATGCCAGGAGGACTACCCACCATGGCTCCCAGGGGTTCCCAACTCGTGCAGAGAAAGGGCTACATGTGCCTAGGCTTCCTGTGGAAGGAGGCTGACCTCCACAGGGTGAAGATCATAGCAGCATGATCAGGTGAGCATAAAGAAAAACTGTAACCCTTAGAAAATCAGAGAGAAAAAAATAAAAATAACAACTGTCCTAGGGCTATGAGGACAGGAAAAAGACTGAGTTGTGATGGCTGATGGGGTTCCTATTATACCAGGGGAAGGTATTATTAATTGTTTGCGTTTTTTGTCCTGAGGGTTAGGGGGAGGAGCTAAACCCATATGTTAAATGCTGCCATGATTAGACAGGAAATATAGTTTTACATTTTATGGCTACTTAAAATCACCTATTTCAGGAAACAAATATGGGGATTCAGTACCACCATATGGCCATATTGTGTTAAGCCCACCACTACTTCACAGGACCCCTAATATCAATGGGTCCTGTGTTCACCTCCAAAGGGGCATCTGAAGCTGGGGGTGGGAGGGCAGGAATCTGGTCTGGACTCCAAACTTGCATATTAAAGACAAAAAGGGAATTGGGGGCAATTAATTTGGAATAATCTATATGCGTGTTGCTACCTGAGGGTAATTGTCTGCCTGACTGCCTGTAACTGAAGGCATGACTGTCTGGCTGTAACTGTGTATCACTGTCCTCCTGAGGGCGTGTGTGTGTGTGACTGTCTGACTGCAACTTTGAATGTGTGATTGCATGAAACTATATGTGTGTGACTGTCTGCCTGTATCAGTGTGTGACTGCCTGTAACTGTGTGTGTGTGACAGCCTGTAACTGAGTACCTGTGTGTATAACTGAATACCTGTAACTGTGTGTGACTATGTGCCTGTAGCTGCATGCATGTGGCTTTACCTGACAGTGCATATTTATAACTGTGCGCATATGACTGTGGGACTGTGTGCATGTGATTCTACAAAATTTCACACATGTGCCTACATGCGTGTTTTTATTAGAATTAAATAACCATCACAAACAGCCAATAAACACAGCACAAATATCACACACAGCCAATACACATACACATGACACACACTGTCAATATACTTTTTACAAATATTGCACACAGCCATCACGCCTAACACAGACAACACACATCATATTATTATTAGAGCAGATCTGTTATACAACATGCACATTACTCTGTATTATAGTTGGGGAGCTCTGTGATACAATAATATGCACATTGGAGGGCGTTGTATTGTTGTGGAAGTCTGTGACATACTCATTGTAACGGACCGTTTTGCACACAAGGTTAAAAACCGTTTAGGCGATATTCCCCTTTCCAGATGCACCGACAGCTACTGTAAGCACCAATCTCCCGAACTGCAAACTACACAAATTCACCAACTCCCGAACAGTAAACACACGAATACTGGAAACAGCCAAACAGGAAAAGCAAAAAATCAGCTTACACTCCTGGCAATAAGCATACAATCCAATTCCCCCAATAACGAGACGACACTTCATTTTGAGGGTAAAGCAGGAACTCATTTACTGGGGCTACCTGCCTGGCTTTTATGCAGGTCTCCAACCTGGTGGACAATCCCCAAGGGGACCAGATGGGAAACTGGGAAACATATTGGACATTGACCAATCACAGACCTACACCTTTAAACACTCCCACAATGCATCACAATCCCTCCTCTCTGTCCTGGAGGTAATTGGGAAGTAATCCAATTATATCCAAGGACAGAGGCAAAACTCCATTAGCCACATGGCAGACAAAGGACAATAAAATACATAACATTACATACTGTTACATTTATCACATAGAACATACACATTCTACCTATCCCCAGATAGGTTAGATCTGAGCGCACATTATTACCGGATGGCGCTCAGATCACATACATACAGTTCAATTGCCATGGAGCCAAAGTCTTTCATACAGTCTTTCAGTATACGGCTGGGCTCCATGGCATAGCTATCTGGGGTAGCATGGCTTTAACAGTCCGCAGAAAGGCACAAATTTTTCTGCAGAGAAAATAAAAGGATTTAACTGCCGGGCCATAGTCTAAAGGGAGCAGGCGAGCAACCAGGCTCCTCCAGTGGACAGTGGCGAGGCTGATTTCGCCACACTCATACACTGCACATTACTGTAAATGGCATTGTTGTGGAGGTCTGTAATAAACTTGTGCACACCACATAGTACTGTGAGGATATTATTTTGCTGTGGAGGTTGTGACGAGACCAATCTCGCCACATTGCATTGGAGGAGCCTGGTTGCCTGCCTGTTGCCTCTGGACTATGGCCCCATGTTAAAAAGCTTGACTTTCCCCTGCAAAGACACGAAAGCCGGGTCATTCGGTAGAAGGGGGCTTTCCGAATAGGAAAAACTATACGAATAGGTTTACACTCCTAGCAGTCAAACTGGAACAGCATACAATAAGTCCCCCCAAAAACGAGACAAGGCTCCGTTTTGAGGGTCAAGCAGGAACAGACAGAGCTGTGGGTTTATTGTTCATATATACATATTAGTACCACCCACAGGGTTTTGGAAACCAACCAATAAACACGTACAATACACTAAGACACTCCCACACAAAATCCTCCCCTCTGCCTGTGATACAATTACCTTACACAATGGGTAATGTAATTATCACAGGCAGAGAAAACTTACATTTTTACTTACCGTAAATTTATTTTTCCTGAAGATTAGAGGCAGTGCTTTTACCAATGGGATTTCTAATCTGGAGGGAAAAAACAGGCAGGCAATTCTCCAAATTTTTAACACGCTCCCCCTAATTAAATCCTTTCCGTTAAATAGCATCTCATCTTGAACATACCTAGAAAATTCACAAGCAAAATACCTGCAAAACAATGAGTTTATTAGAAAAAAGGGGGGGGAAATATAGCACTGCCTCTAATCTTCAGGAAAAATAAATTTACGGTAAGTAAAAATTTATGTTTTTCCCTTCAGATTAGAGGCAGTGCTTTTACCAATGGGATATGACAAAGCAATTCCTGAGGGGTGGGTTTTATTTCACCACTGCTTGAAGCACCTTACGCCCAAAAGCTGCATCCTCCGAGGCCAGTATGTCTAACCTGTAGTGTTGTAGTGTCTTGAGAACGTATGCAGTGAGGACCAAGTAGCCGCTGCACAAATCTGAGAAGGTGAAGCTGCTGCTCGCAGAGCCCATGACGTAGAAACAGCTCTAGTAGAATGGGCCTTTATAGGGCCTGCAATTTCCGCGCCACTTGTGGAATATGCCAAAAGAATACAATCCTTCAGCCATCTAGCCAGCGAACTCTTTGAAGCCTTCATACCCTTCCTTGTGCCATTGAACAAGACAAAAATACTGTTTTCCTTCCTAAAGGATTCCGTAGCTTTAAGATATTGCATAAGACATCTCTTCACGTCTATGCAGTGAAATTTACTTTCCAAGGCGTTAGAAGGATTCTGACAAAAAGTAGGCAACACAACTTCTTGGTTGATGTTAGAAGCAGTCAAAACCTTAGGGATGAACGATGGGTCGAGCTTTAAAACCACCTTGTCTTGATGAAAAACCAAAAAAGGAAAATTTGCCCGAAGAGCTTGGATCTCACCCACTCTCTTGGCTGATGTGATTGCCACCAAAAAAACGTTTTTTTAACGAAACCATCTTCAGGGACGCACTCTCTATTGGTTCAAAGGGTGGCTCACAAAGAGCGGAAAGGACTAAGTTTAGATCCCAGGGAGGACAGGTTTCCCAACATTGGGAACCAAACGGGTCAGAGCTCTGAAGAACCTTGATATCAGAATGTTTGAGGCTAAACATATGAAAGAAAAGAAACTGATAGCAGAAACTTGTAATTTCAACAAAGCAGGTTTTAAACCTTTTGCAAATCCCATCTGAAGGAAACTGAGAAACTTCTGGATGGATGCGGAAACAGGGTTGACTTTAAACCTACAACACCACTGACAACATTTCTTCCAAATCCTAGAGTAGATTTTAGACGTAGATTCCTTGTTAGTAACTAATAAAATTTTTAGAACCTCAGGATCTAGACCTTTACTCTCTTTACTCGTCAACTGGTATCTCCGAAGGGTTGTAAGAGGCACCATGGCGTGTTCTAAAACTTCTTCTGATAGAGGAAGCTTCCAAAAAGTGGCCCCTGGAACATTTAGAAGAACCGAGAACCAACTTCGTCTTGGCCACCAGGGAATGATTAAGATAATCCTTACTTTTTCCAACTTGATATTTTGAAGTATTCTGGGAATAAGAACTACTGGTGGGAAGATATATGCAAGGTTGAACTTCCACGGTACTGACAGAGCATCTATGATATCCAGATTGTCTGCTGGAATCAGAGATGCAAAACGTTGTGTCTTCCTGTTTGTCCTGGAGGCCATCAGGTCTACACTGTGTGCAGAGTTATTAGGCAAATTAGTATTTTGACCACATCATCCTCTTTATGCATGTTGTCTTACTCCAAGCTGTATAGGCTCGAAAGCCTACTACCAATTAAGCATATTAGGTGATGTGCATCTCTGTAATGAGAAGGGGTGTGGTCTAATGACATCAACACCCTATATCAGGTGTGCATAATTATTAGGCAACTTCCTTTCCTTTGGCAAAATGGGTCAAAAGAAGGACTTGACAGGCTCAGAAAAGTCAAAAATAGTGAGATATCTTGCAGAGGGATGCAGCACTCTTAAAATTGCAAAGCTTCTGAAGCGTGATCATCGAACAATCAAGCGTTTCATTCAAAATAGTCAACAGGGTCGCAAGAGAAACCAAGGCACAAAATAACTGCTCATGAACTGAGAAAAGTCAAGCGTGCAGCTGCCAAGATGCCACTTGCCACCAGTTTGGCCATATTTCAGAGCTGCAACATCACTGGAGTGCCCGAAAGCACAAGGTGTGCAATACTCAGAGACATGGCCAAGGTAAGGAAGGCTGAAAGACGACCACCACTGAACAAGACACACAAGCTGAAACGTCAAGACTGGGCCAAGAAATATCTCAAGACTGATTTTTCTAAGGTTTTATGGACTGATGAAATGAGAGTGAGTCTTGATGGGCCAGATGGATGGATTGGTAAAGGGCAGAGAGCTCCAGTCCGACTCAGACGCCAGCAAGGTGGAGGTGGAGTACTGGTTTGGGCTGGTATCATCAAAGATGAGCTTGTGGGGCCTTTTCGGGTTGAGGATGGAGTCAAGCTCAACTCCCAGTTTCTGGAAGACACCTTCTTCAAGCAGTGGTACAGGAAGAAGTCTGCATACTTCAAGAAAAACATGATTTTCATGCAGGACAATGCTCCATCACACGCGTCCAAGTACTCCACAGCGTGGCTGGCAAGAAAGGGTATAAAAGAAGAAAATCTAATGACATGGCCTCCTTGTTCACCTGATCTGAAACCCATTGAGAACCTGTGGTCCATCATCAAATGTGAGATTTACAAGGAGGGAAAACAGTACACCTCTCTGAACAGTGTCTGGGAGGCTGTGGTTGCTGCTGCACGCAATGTTGATGGTGAACAGATCAAAACACTGACAGAATCCATGGATGGCAGGCTTTTGAGTGTCCTTGCAAAGAAAGGTGGCTATATTGGTCACTGATTTGTTTTTGTTATGTTTTTGAATGTCAGAAATGTATATTTGTGAATGTTGAGATGTTATATTGGTTTCACTGGTAAAAATAAATAATTGAAATGGGTATATATTTGTTTTTTGTTAAGTTGCCTAATAATTATGCACATTAATAGTCACCTGCACTCACAGATATCCCCCTAAAATAGCTATAACTAAAAACAAACTAAAAACTACTTCCAAAAATATTCAGCTTTGATATTAATGAGTGTTTTGGGTTCATTGAGAACATGGTTGTTGTTCAATAATAAAATTAATCCTCAAAAATACAACTTGCCTAATAATTCTGCACTCCCTGTATATCCGGACAACTGAAGCGGTCTGTAATGAGCTTGAAAATTCTGCATGACAGGGACCAATCTGTTTGCTTTAAATGATGACGGCTCAGGGCGTCTGCTAACACGTTGAATTTTCCTAAGATGTGAACCGCTGAGATCGATAGAAGGTGAACTTCTGACCACAGCATGATCTTTGAACATAGACTTTCCAACTTTGTCGATCTTGTACCTCATTGTTTGTTCAAAAACGCCACTGTCGTTCGATTGTCTGAACGAATCTGAATATGCTGATCTTTGATGAGGAACTGAAATGCCAAGAGCGCCATCCATACGGCCTTCAATTCCTTGAGGAATTTCTCGTATCCTTCTCTTGCCAACACCCATGCTTCTTTAAGTCCCCCAAATGGGCCCCCCAGCCTAGTGCAGAGGCATCTGTAGTTATTATTCTGAAGGACTTCATTTGGAATGAAAGACCTGCTTGCAGGAATCGAGAAGAGGTCCACCAATGCAGACTCCTCAATGTTAGATTGTTGAACTTCATCAGCCCTTCCAGGCCGTCTGTCTGTCGATTCCAGACTTGCAGAATGTTTCTCTGAAGAGGCCTCATTCTGGCTTTTGCCCAACTGACTGCCAGGATTGAAGCTGTAAACAGACCCAGTAAACTCATTGCTTCTCTGATTGAAAAAACACCTTTTTCCCTGAGGTTCTGGATTAATAGATTGATCTTTAGCTTCTTCTCTTCTGGCAGGAAAATCTTCATAGTGATTGAGTCCAAATTTAGACCCAAGAACTGAATCCTTTGAACCGACACTAATTCCGATTTGTTGAAATGTATTAGCCAGCCATGCGTTTGAAGAGTTTGTATAGCTGTACAAAGGTCTACTTTTAGCTGATTTTGTGACTCTGCAATCAACAGCTAGTCGTCCAAATAAGGGATGACATAAATCCCCAAACCTCTTAGAAATGCTGAGACGACTACTAGAAGCTTTGTGAATACCCTGGGTGCAGATAACAGGCCGAATGGCAGGGCCCTGAATTGGTAATGTCTGGTTATCGATTGGATGCACACCGCAAATCTTAGATGCCTTTTGCTGGATTCTGCTATGGGCACATGAAGATAGGCGTCTTTTAAATCCAGGGACGCAAACCAATTTTTCGGTTGAATAAGAAGAGCAGTTGATTTTATTGTTTCCATCCGGAACTTCTTTTTTATAATACAACTGTTTACGGTTTTTAGGTCTAAAATAGGTCTGAACGAGCCATCTGGTTTTGGCACCAAAAATAGCCTTGAAGACGTGCCTTGATATCTTTCCCTTAGAGGACCCTCTTCCACAACTCTCTTCTGTAGAGACTTGATACTTCTTGCATCAGAGTAAATTCCATTTCTTGAGAATGAACCTTGGAACATAAGAACATTTTCTTTGGGGTATTTGACAATTCCAGAGCGTACCCGCCCCTTATTACTGAGAGAACCCAGCGATCTGAAGTTGTCCTTTTCCAGTGATTTAGGAAGTGCCTCAACCTTCCTCCCACTGGCCTGGCGTCATAATCTTTTATTTCTCTTGTCCGTGAATCTTTCTTTCTTCCTATAATCGAAAACCCTTTTTTGTTGACCCCTGTAGTTGTTCCTGCGAAAGGAACTTCTAAATGAGGGATGAGTCTCCGATTTACGGTTCCAAAACTGCTTCCTATGGGATTCCGGCAAAGCCTTCCTTCCTTACTTCATCTGTTTTAACAGATCATGCAATTTAGAGCCAAACAGTCTTCCCGGTTCAAAGGCTAATTCACATAATGAATTTTTAGATGCTGCGTCAGCTGACCATCTTCTAAGCCAAAGAGCTCTTCTAGTAACTGTTGATAGACCCAAATTCTTGGCAGATAGTTTCAGGCTTTCCAAAGAGGCATCTACTAAAAAATCAGCTGCCAATTTTACATTTTTTAACAGCTTTACTGGATCTTCCTTTGATTCTCCCGTATAGATCTTCTCTAGCACTTCCAGCCAAAGTTTTTGGGCCTTGGCCACGGATGTTCCAGTAATCAGAGCTCTTGCTTGGGCCGCTGAGGAGACAAACATCTTCTTTAAGGATGAGTCCATGCATTTTTCCATGACATCCTTTAGACCACTCGAGTCCCCAATAGGTAAGGTAATGTAGTCTTTTTTCCTATTTGTGCAATAGGAACGTCCACTACAGGGACCGTATCCAGCTTACAGTCCTGGTCCGCTTGTATGGAAAAAAGTGTTTTAAAATGCTTTGAAATAAAAGGTTTGTGGCTTGGAAACTTCAATTCTTTTAAAATCAACTCCTTAAGCTGTGGGTGAAAAGGGTACACTTTAGACTTTTTTCCTGATTCCCCATTCTCAAAAATGCACTGCACTTCTTTTATAAGTTTCCCAATAGCTTCTTCTGGAAATGCAAATTCCTCATCCGATGAGTCACTACCGGAATCTTCGCCAGAATCAGAACCACAAGTACCTGAACTCGTATCTGAATCTTCCCACGATCTCTGTCTTTTCTTTGAATGTTTCACTATCTGTGAATCCTGGGCAACTGAAGCCTGGGCTGTCTGCATAGCTGCCGACTGCATATCCACAAAAGTTTGCTGCATACTCTGTTGTAACCAGCTGAGAAATGTGGACAATTCTGCTATTTTCGCTTCCTCTGAAGCTTCTTTAGAACCTAGTGAGCAAAGCTTCTTTTTATAGCCATCTGGCATAGGTTGGCAACACACAAAGCAACTTAAATGCTTGGCTTTTGATGTACATTTCCCCTTTTCTGACGATTTATCCATGTTCTCAGGATTAGACATACTGAGGAAAGACAAGAAAAGAAAGGGAAAAATTAAAATAATAAAAGAAATTTTTTTTTAGACATAATATGTTTTTTTCCCTTTATGATTCAGGCTAAAGCCATTTAAAATAAAAGCTAAGATGTCTTACCTTAAATGGCCTCTCAGTGTGTTGGAGGGCAGGTGAGAAACACACTTGCAACAGTTCTGAGAGCTCCTGGCAAACAGAGGTTGCTGCTGGTAAGTTGCTCCTTTCAGCCACTGAACCAAAAAACGCCGAGTTCAGATTTGGCGCCTGAATCCAGGTTCGCATTGCGCATGTGCATAGCGCTCTGCGAACCCCCGGTGGAACGCAACGCAACCTGTGCGTGCGTTCCACCGACAGGACCTCCCAGCCGACGCACGCCTGCGTCCTTCGTCAGACCTGCACCTGGCACGGAACGAGACGGCATATATTAAGGCAGACCACGCCGTCCGGCGTTTTAATTTCTACTTACCCGAGAAAGGAAGCAGAGCCTCCCGAGCCTCAGCCCTTCTCACCTGCTTCCTTGGAGAACCTCCTGTCTAACCTCCCCTGCCAAAGGCAGGCAAAGAACTGGGTATGTTCAAGATGAGATGCTATTTAACGTAAAGGATTTAATTAGGGGGAGGGTGTTAAAATTTGGAGAATTGCCTGCCTGTTTTTTCCCTCCAGATTAGAAATCCCATTGGTAAAAGCACTGCCTCTAATCTGAAGGGAAAATACCAGTTTTTCCACATTATTCATAGAAACATAGAAACATAGAATGTGACGGCACTTAAGAACCATTCGACCCATCTAGTCTGCCCAATTTTCTAAATACTTTCATTAGTCTCTGGCCTTATCTTATAGTTAGGATAGCCTTATGCCTATCCCACGCATGCTTAAACTCCTTTACTGTGTTAACCTCTACCACTTCAGCTGGAAGGCTATTCCATACATCCACTACCCTCTCAGTAAAGTAATACTTCCTGATATTATTTTTAAACCTTTGTCCCTCTAATTTAAGACTATGTCCTCTTGTTGTGGTAGTTTTTCTTCTTTTATATATATAGTCTCCTAATTTACTGTGTTGATTCCCTTTATGTATTTAAATGTTTCTATCATATCCCCCCTGTCTCATCTTTCCTCCAAGCTATACATGTTAAGATCATTTAACCTTTCCTGGTAAGTTTTATCCTGCAATCCATGAACCAGTTTAGTAGCCCTTCTCTGAACTCTCTCTAAGGTATCAATATCCTTCTGAAGATATGGTCTCCAGTACTGCGTACAATACTCCAAGTGACGTCTCACCAGTTTTCTGTACAATGGCATGAGCACTTCCCTCTTTCTACTGCTAATACCTCTCCCTATACAACCAAGCACTCTGCTAGCATTTCCTGCTGTTCTATTACATTGTCTGCCTACCTTTAAGTCATCAGAAATAATCCCCCCTAAATCACTTTCCTCAGATGTTGAGGTTAGGACTCTATCAAATATTCTTTACTCTGCCCTTGGGTTTTTACATCCAAGATGCATTATCTTGCACTTATCCACATTAAATGTCAGTTGCCACAACTCTGACCATTTTTCAAGTTTACCTAAATCATTAGCCATTTGGCTTATCCCTCCTGGAACATCAACCCTGTTACATATCTAGTACCATCAGCAAACAAGACATACCTTACCATCAAGACCTTCTGCAATATCACTAATAAAAATATTAAAGAGAATGGGTCCAAGTACAGATCCCTGAGGTACCCCACTGGTGACAAGCCCAAGCTTCGAATATACTCCATTGACTCCACTCAGCCACTGCCTCGCCCATTCAACAATATTGGAATCCAAACTTAAAGATTGCAGTTTATTGATAAGCCTTCTATGTACAACAGTGTCAAACGCCGTAAGCAATGTCTACTGCACCACCCTGATCTATAATTTTAGTTACCCAATCAAAAAAATCAATAAGTTAGTTTGGCATGATCTCCCTGAAGTAAACCCATGTTGTCTCTGATCTTGAAATCCATGTGTTTTTAGATGTTCAACAATCCTATCCTTTAACATGGTTTCCATCACTTTCCCCACTACTGAGGTAAGGCTTACTGGCCTATAGTTGCCCGACTCCTCCCTATTACCTTTTTTGTGAATGGGCACAACATTCGCCAACTTCCAATCTTCTGGGACTACTCCTGTTATCAATGATTGGTTAAATAAATCTGTTAATGGTTTTGCTAGTACACCACTAAGCTCTTTTAATAACTTTGGGTGTATTCCATCAGGTCCCATTGACTTATTTGTCTTTACTTTTAACAGTTGAAATAGAACCTCTTCCTCTGTAAACCCATGTGTAATAAATGACTCATTTATCCTTTTTCTTAACCGAGGTCCCTTTCCTTCATTTTCATCTGTAAATACAGAACAAAAATATTCATTGAGGCAGTCAGCTAGACCTTTATCCTCTTCTACATACCTTCCTTCTTTTGTTTTTAATCTAACTAATCCTTGTTTTACTTTTCTTTTCTCATTTATGTATCTAAAAAAGTTTTGTCCCCCTTTTTTACTGACTGTGCTATTTTCTCTTCTGTGTGTAATTTGGAAGCTCTTATAACTTGCTTAGCCTCTTTCTGCCTAATCGTATAGATCATTCTGTCTTCCTCACTCTGTTTTTTTTTTATAATTACTAAATGCTAACTTTTTGTTTTTATACTATTTTGGCCACATCTGCGGAGTACCACAGTGGTTTCTTGAATTTTTTGCTTTTGCTGACAAGCCTAATGCGATTTTCTGTTGCCTTCAGTAGTGCAACTTTTAAATAATCCCATTTCTCTTGGACGCCATTTAAATTGCTCCAGTCTGATAATGACTCCTTTACACATATTCTAATTTTAGAAAAGTCTGTTTTTCTAAAGTCTAAAACCTTTGTTTTTGTGTGGTGTGAGTCACTGTTCTTATATTAAACCACACTGATTGATGATCACTGGATCCTAAACTTTCACCTACAGTCATATCTGATACCAAATCTCCATTTGTTAACACTAAATCTAGTATGGCCTCTTTACGAGTTGGCTCCTCAACGACTTGTTTTAGAGACAATCCCAGTAGGGAGTTTAGAATATGTGATCTCCTGGCACAAGCAGCTATTTTGGTTTTCCAATTCACATCAGGAAGATTAAAGTCACCCATGATGATAACTTCCCCCTTCATTGTCATTTTAGCTATTTTCTCAACTAGTAGATTATCTAACTCTTCAATTTGTCCTGGGGGCCTATAAATCACACCTACACGAATTACTGTGTGTTTACCAAATTCTAACGTAACCCAAACGTATCTTTCACGTACAGGGCCACCCCTCCCCCTTTCCTGCCTTCCTTGTCTTTTCTATATAAAGAGTACCCTGGTATTGCTATGTCCCAGTCATTCTTCTCATTATACCATGTCTCAGTAACAGCGACTAAATCTACACTATCAGTTGCCATTATTGCCACAAGTTCATGGATCTTATTCCCTAAACTGTGAGCATTTGTAGACATGACTCTAAGCTTATCATTTTTTAACACACTTGCTACAGGCACCTTCTATCCTTGTTTTGGAGGACAATTGAATTGATGTTTAATCACCCTTTTGCCCCCCCCCCCCTCCTAGTTTAAATACATCCTAACAAAACCTCTGAGCTGCTCACTGAGAACATTTGTTCCCTTTTGAGAAAGATGCAAACCATCTTTTTTGTACAGTTTATTTCCATTCCAAACAGAGCTACCATGAGAAATAAAGCCAAATCCTTGCTCCCGACATCATTCACCAAGCCACAGGTTAAAGTCCCTAATACGCATCCGCCTGTCGTTCTGAGTGTTATGCACGGGCAGAACTTCAGAGAATGACAGTGTGGAAGCAACCTGCCGTATATCATTGGCAAAAACACTAAAAAACTTCCTTAACCTCTGAAACCTCATTGCAAGCCAAGTCATTTGTCCCTATATGGACAAGTACATCCAATTCCCCTTCCTGCTTTGCTCGCTTAACAATATTACAGATACGTCTCCTGTCTCTGTGAGCAGTAGCTCCAGGAAGACACCTCAAAAGACCACCATTGTTCATCTCTTATGATGGAATCCCCCAACAACAACTGCTTTCTATTAGGCCTCACCAAGCCTCTCTCCACAACATCACTAGCCTCAGTGCCTCTCTCCACAACACCACTAGCCTCAGTGCCTCTCTCCACAACACCACTAGCCTCCGTGCCTCTCTTCACAACACCACTAGCCTCAGTTCCTCTCTCCACAACACCACTAGCCTCAGTGCCTCTCTCCACAACACCACTAGCCTCAGTTCCTCTCTCCACAACACCACTAGACTCAGTTCCTCTCTCCACAACACCACTAGCCTCAGTGCCTCTCTCTACAACACCACTACCCTCAGTGCCTGTCTCCATAACACCATTACACTCTGAAAGTGCAGAAAATGAATTATGTAGAGCAACAGACTGTGCAATATGCCTTTTATCCACAACTCTAAGTCTACCAGATCCTACAGTGATCAATCTTCCATTCCTATTATGTCTCTGCGGCAGTGGCTTTGCAGCAGTTCCAGCCTGAGTTTGTTTACCAGAGAATTTACAAATCTCAGACTTCAAAAATACAATCTCCTGCCACAAGATAGAGAACTGTCTACAGATAAGACAACAACCAAACCTCCAAAAAGTGGAACGTGAAAAAAATGCATAGCAACTATTACACTGAACTAAGTCTGCCATTCCAATGAGGTGAATAATTTAAATCAAACTAATTTTAACTTTTTATTTATCCTCCTGAATAACTCAGATTACCTCCAGTTTATCGCCAGAATATCTCCAACCATACACACTTAGAAGCTACACTTAGATGAAGTAACCAAGCTATATTAGCCAAGCTAATGACAACAACCCTTATATACTCCTAAAATCACCACCCACTAGGAATGTTTAACACCTGGGTAGGCCTCTGCTTATTTGCAAAGAATAGCTGATTTAAATAGCAATCAATAGCAAGTAGCTACCTAATCCAATCAAATGCCTTATAATTACCAACAGGAAATCAAACCTTGTGCAATCAGTAACCTTTTCCTACAGATGAATCTTACCTGTAACAGTCAAAAAGAAAAACTCTTAGCACAAATCTTAGACAGTTGAAGCTTCTGTAAAACTCTCCAGAATATCTCCAACCACACACACTTAGAAGCGACACTTAGATGAAGCAACCAAGCTATATTCATAACTTTAAAAGTATGCATCACATTCGCATAAAACTTACATTTTTCAGAATCAGCATACTCCAAATACAAGCATACGTCAAAATCATACAAATTGGCACAGTGGTTTAAAAGATAGAGCGTAGTCCTTTGTGACCAAATGAAGCATGGCTTTTCTGCCCAAAACCAGTTCCACAGAGTCTTCTATCCTGGAGATAATTGGGAAGTAATCCAATTATCTCCAAGGACAGAGGCAAAACTCCATTGAACACATGGCAGCAAAAGACAATAAAATACATCAAAATATATAACTGTGCAGCCATTGCATAAAACAGGTACATTCAACATATCCCCAGATAGCTCAGATCTGAGCGCACATTATTACTGAATGGCGCTCATATCACACACATACAGTTCAATTGCCATGGAGCCAAAGTCTTATCCATAGTCTTTCATTATAGGAATGGGCTCCATGGCATAGCTATCTGGGGTAACACCGCTCAAACAGGGCAAGCACCGAAGGACCCGGCTTTTGTGTCTTTGCAGGGGAAAATCACGTGTTTCAACATGGGGCCATAGTCTAAAGGCAGCAGGCGGGCAACCAGGCTCCTCCAATGCACAGTGGCGAGATTGGTCTCGTCACAACATCAATTACAATTAAACTGTAAATCTCTACTCAGACATGAGTTGAACTTGAAATGAATTCAAGCAAGATAAGGACTATTTTGTTTTACAGAAAACAGATAATTTAGATACACTGTTTAATCTCTATGCAGACTTTGAGCTGAATTAGAAAATAATTTGAGGTAGATAAAGATTACTTTGTTTCACAGATATATGTATCTCTCCCAGTTAAAGGGTTACTAAAGTTATACTGTTACATATTTAGGATATGATATCTCTTTAATTTAATAGACAGCAAAGTTAGATACTTTCTGTCTCAATTGTATTTTTTTGATCAAACTTTTCTAAAAATATGGAAGACTGTGAGTAATAATCCTTAAAGCTGTTAGAAGCCTGAATAAATGTATTTGAAGGGAAAGAAAGAGGTGAAAAAAGGGGGGGGAAGGGGGATGAGGGGAAAAAAAGGAAAGGAGAGAAAAAGCAAGTTTGTTCAGATATTACTGTATCTGTTATTTTTAGTCTCATTGACTGCCTTTTTGGCCTCCTAAAAAAACATCTTCAGCAAATAAGACAGAAAAGAATAAATCAATTAATGCATTATATTCTCCAAAAGCAGACCCTAATAAATTGCAATTTCAAAGGTGATCTATATCACATCCCCCTTTGGAGGAGCTACATTTAAAAGACATAACCCTAGAAGCCTCCAATCCACCTACTGAAACCATAACAAATCAAAGTCTTACCAAAATGATGGATGACCTCTATGGGAAAATTAAAATGTATATTAATCCAAATATTTTGGAGGTAATTAACCCCTTAAGGACACATGACATGTGTGACATGTCATGATTCCCTTTTATTCCAGAAGTTTGGTCCTTAAGGGGTTAAAGAGATATCTGTCAGGAATTGTATTTGTTTATTACTGGTCCTTTAAGAAAGCATGAAAGTACACACCCTTGGTTATTTAAATTCCAATCTCCAATACCTCAGGGCACATTTGATGTGTTAATCTGACTTATTGCATCAACTTCCTTGCTAATCATTTGGATCACTCCTGGAGAGACCATGTGTTCCATCACCGGACTCCTTCTGAATCTTCTCTCCATACCCCTATATCTTGGATTACCTGGTTAACTAATTCAGACTGGCCTTGACTCTGCTTTTGGAATTTCCTTCAACACTGCTTGATCTCCTATTGAACGACCTCGGACTGGATAAAGGACATTGCTTATGGACTAACCCTATACACATCACCTAAACTTCTATTTTCAAGGACTTTTAGTTTATCTCTCTGTTTTGCTGCCACATCAGTTTGACGTGCTGAAACTGCCTCAAATTAAAAAGTGAGTGGTTCTTATTTTTTTGTTTGGCAAAAAAACATGACATCTACCCTAAACGCTAAATTACAAATAAAATCTGGAGTTTGAAAAAGTGAGTTCAGAGATTACGTTATTGCAAACACAAAATATTGCTCTTAAAAATCAAATTAAAGATATGTATAATAAATTAACAGAATATGAGGACAGATCCCGTAAATATAATATAAGAATTAAATGTATACCGGGAGATATTAAACAAGAAAATTTAACAGATTATACCATGGAATTTATTATTCAATATGTCAATCCTTCACTTTTAATGCCCTTTCCATTAGAGAGATGCCATAGAATCTTTAGATCTAGAGAAACAGAGAATTTGTCTCCCAGAGATGTAAAAGTAAGGTTTTTAACTCTTCAGTGAAAGATGAGCTAATGAAACAGATGAGAATCAATCCTAATTTAAGCAATAAGAAGTTCCAGAATCTGTTGGTTTTCCCTGATCGCTCTCTGGCAACCAGATTAAATAGAAGACGCTTTAAAGATCTAACCTATAAGCTACAGATGGGGTTTCCCCACCAAAATGATAATTTTCTATAATGGGAAGAGTTTTACTATTAAAGATCCCATAGAAGAACTCTCTAAATTAAAACATTTGGGAATAATAGATTGATGTAAATAACTTCATATAATCTGTAAAATAGAACAAAGTTTATGGAGGGGATTGAACAGTAGAAATGATGATAGACAAAATGTGAATATTTATTTTGTTGGAAATCTACCAAACAAACTTTAAATCTTATACTTCCGCAGTATTTCATAATTCATGTTGGTTATTGCTATTTTCTAAACCAGGGGTCCTCAAACTCCGGCCCCCCAGATGTTGCTGAACTACTCTCCCATGATTCTTTGAATTACATAGATAGCCAGAGAATCATGAGAGTTGTAGTTCAGCAACATCTTTGAGGACCCCTGTTCTAAACTATAATGTCACCCTTATATAAATTCTATGTTTTTAGTCACGCATACTTGTGACTCACTACGAGGATAAAATATATCACAATTAAACTTGAATAAACACTATAGCACAGATTTGTTGATAGAGTTGGGATAGAGAAATTGATAGAGAAATGGGATAAGAGAAATATAGTTGGGAAATGAAAGAGAAAGAGAGGAGAGATAAGGAAAGAAAAAAAATTATTCTTATATATTATTAGATCAGTAAACAAATTTTATGAAAAGATACAAATTAATACTTACTAAGACTCATTTATTATTAATACTAGTGTACTTTCCTTTAAGAATCTCTAGACTTACCCTGAGGAAATTAGTCTCCATATTGTCTTATATTATGTCTTATATTATGTATCACACAATTATCTATTTAATTTTCTCTCCCCCCTTCCTATACTAGTCCACCTAATCTAAGGGCCAAATGTAAGTGGATGATCGAACTCCTTACGTTTTAGGCTTAAAAATTGGCTTTAATATATGGCTTATTTCTTGGTTGCAGAAGATTAATGTAATTAACCACATTTAACTGAAAGGTGAAATAAAGCCGGTGGAGGAGAGGGATATTGAAGTAATAGAGCATTAACCCCTTAAGGACACATGACGTGTCTGACACGTCATGATTCCCTTTTATTCCAGAAGTTTGGTCCTTAAGGGGTTAAGGAAGATAGAAAAATTGATAAGCTTTATAATGTTTGAAATCTATCAAATAATTTTCAATATTAATATCCACGTAGTATTTAATAACTCATGCTTTGCCTTTGTCACTCATTAAACTATAATACTCTCTCTATATAAATTTACGTTTTAAGTTATCCACTTACTTGTTTAGCTAAAACATATCACTATTTGAATATCCTCTATAAAACTAAAAGAAAATAATGTTAATTACTTATACATGCAACTATGATCCCTAAGTAAACAAAATCACATGTTTAACAAAATAACAATGTCTCTTTTCCGACTTATATTGGATATTATTTATTTGATTTTCTTCCCCTCACTTTTATATTAGCTTAATTGACTAAGGGCTAAACACAAGCGGAGGACTGAACTCTTTACAGTCCATGTTTTTACAATGATTATGTTTTTTGTCTAATCTCCTGGCCACAGATAGCCACCAGCGACTGAGTATCCCTGAGATTCACTTTTTTTTTTGTGAATGTTTTTGAATGCTTAGACCTCTCAGGGTAACCGCCTATACTATATGTATTATCTTGTTATGGTGATGTACTGCTTGTTTATATGTTATATTGTTGTTTGTGGACATTTTGGGGGCGGGGTCTCCGGCAGAACGGAGAGGACGCGTGTGGCTGATGCAGGCATGTAGACGCTGCATGTAGCTATCCACCCGTATCGGCAAACAAGCCAGCAAAGCTACGAGATGCTATCGGAGGCTATCTGAGGTGTTTAGTGTGTTCAGTGTAACGGAGTCTTATAAGCCTGGACTTCTGCTCGAGCTCGTGCCACAGCCTGACAGCCTGATTACTCAAGGTAATGGAGTAGACATAGAGCTATCCCAGAATCACCTTGAGGAGGGGGGAGCAGGAGCAGGAGACTGTTATATAGCAGTGCTTCACTTAAGGCAAAGTTAAGGCTAAGCACCCAAAGTAAGGCAACAATCAAAGCAAACAGTAAAAAAAAATTTTTTTGTCTTAAAATGCTTTAATGGGATACCAAATGATCTAAAGTGGCCCAAAGGTGAAATAAGTGATTCAGAGTGAAACAAAGTATATAAAATTAACTAAAGCGGCACAGAGTGAAAATAAACGATACAACGTGATGCAAAGAGACGCAGAGCGATACCAGTGATACAAACTGATCTAAAGAGATACAAAGTATTTCAAATTGCCTCTAAGCAAACTCAAAGAGTTTTAAAGCAACAGGAAGGATTTAAGAACTCTAAAGTGTTATATATTAGGCTGCAAGTGCTTTAAATGGTTAATAAGAGCTTCTGAACGCTGCAAGGCATTGCAAAGTATTGTAAATTGCTTCAAATTGTTTTAAGTCTTTGGGAAAGATCTAAAGTAAATAAATAAGTGAATTAAAAGGTGATCCAAATTGCAGCTGAAGCAATGATAAAGTGATATAAAGGAGACAGAGCAACATAAAATTATTTTAAAAAAACAAAGCGTTCTGAGGTGTTGTGAAGAGATTGAGGAGAGGAAAGGAGTGAACAGTGAATTAAACTTACTAGATTAAAACTACATATTATATTGAAGCAGTGCAAGACATCAAGAACAAGAAAAGGAGAAGAAAGAGGAAAGAGAAAGAAGGGAAAGGAAGAGAAAAGAAAGGCAAATATATTTTCCCCCTTTTTAGCACCTCAACACTGTATCAACTTATAACATTTAATATAGTTTTTCAGCACTACCTACACGGACACCAATGGCGCCGCCGAAGGCACAGAGACAACATGAGTTCTTTAAAACAAATAAGAAAGACAGAGGAAGAACAGAGCGGGATGCTGGAGGCAGTGCGAGATCTCCCTCATATCACTCTGAAGCAGGATCTGATACAGATTCTACACAAATCTTAGGAGAAAATGCAGAAGATCTCTCTCTGTCAGAAAAAAGATTGGCAGACATGCTCTCCACCCTGAGAACATCATTACAGCTAGATTTTAGAAAAATATTGGAAGAAATACGCAAGGAAGTCCATGAGTTGGGTACAAGGACATCTGCCCTGTAAGAAAAAAATGGATGAGCTCTGCGAGAACAACAACAAAATGAGGGAAAAACTTAATAAAATGGAAGAGGACTATCAAAAACTCCAGGGAAAAATGGCGGATATAGACGCAATAATATCCGCGTTAGGGGTGTGTCCAAAACAATCCAGGGGGCAGATATACCACCTTATTTAGTCGAGCTGTTCAAGGCAATAGCTCCCACCCTCAGAAGACTTGCGGTTTGATAGATCACATAGGGTGCCGAAGCCTAACATTTTAACTACTGAGGTTCCCAGAGATATTGTGGTGAGGCTACATTACTTCAGTACAAAAGAGATGATCTTATCCACCCAAAGAAGGGCTACAACAATGCCGTCAGCATACGCACATATTTCACTGTTTGCAGACTTATCTGCTATGACTATAGCAAGAAGAAGAGATTTTCAAAGAGTTACTAAATATTTAGGAGATAACAACAACGTGAATTATAGATGGGGATTCCAAACTAAATTGCTGATTTGGAGAAACGGATCGATGATGAAGATAGAAGACCCTGAAGAAGGATTACACAAATGGGGTCTAATAGGAACTCCTTCAGAAAAGGTGGACAGTTCACATGTGAGAGAAATGCTACCAGAATGGACGGCAGTACATAAGGGAAAATAATGCAAAGATAATGCAAAGAATAGAAGTGGAGAAGGCTTATTAATTTATGGTTGAATTGAAAAATATATAAAGGATTGAACTTAAATTGAGGCAAAACAGTCTTGATGAAAAATTGTATACAATGTAAAATGGTGGCAAGGGAAGGCATTAGATGGTCGGATGATAAAAAGGAGGATAGAAGTTAGAGAGACTCCATTGTATTATACTTAATGATTTACTCTTTCAAAGCTGGGGGGGAGAAAGGGGAGGGGTGTTGGAGAGGAGGGTATATGTGTATTCGTATGCATGTGTATATATATGTATATGTATATATGTATGTGAGTATATATTATTATTATTATTATTATTATTATTATTATTATTATTATTTATTTATTTTGTGTGTTTCTTGGTCTTCATCCTCTTCCTCCTTCCCTCTACCTGATTCCTCTGATTGTTCAGATTCATCTGATTCCATTCCAAGGGCAGGAGGAGAGGAGGGGAAGGGAATTTAAAGGAAAGGAAAAATTATAGAAATTTTTTTTAACTATGCTACAGTTTTAAAAACCAGGCAGTGGTATATAAATATAAATATATAAGTAGGATATGGCTTGTCACCCGCATTTTCATTTCCAATCACCCCCTCAATTGGTGGCAATACCCTAAGGGGGTTAATTAACCACCGGTGTTTTATGTTGCAGGGCAGACCTGCAAGATTAAGATGATTTGTCTAACTTTTTTTTTTTTAAATATATAGATATATGTTGTTTTGTTTCATGTACCTATGAGCATATGAGACTTTTCTATATCAGTAATTTCTTAATTATGTATGCAAACAAGATTAAAACTAAACTACAGGATTTCTCATGGCTAAACATATAAATATAAAGATTATAGAGCACTATAGAGTTAGGAATGAGGTCAAATAGTGTTATAATATGGCTCACTACTTTAATATCCTAACATTCAATGTGAATGGCATTAATACGCCCCATAAAAGGAGATTGTTGTTCCAGCAACTGCATAAATCACAGGCGGAGGTTGCATGTTTGCAGGAAACACTCAGAGACCCCCAGTTCTTACCTCGCCTAGATATCCGCTTTGTTATCATGCATATGCCCAAAATAAAACAAAGGGAGTGAGTACGCTGTTTCATGCAGACTGGCCATTTAAATGTGATAGAGAATATAAAGATAAGGAAAGCAGATTACTTATTTTGGTGGGTTCCTTAGGTGAGGAAAAAGTAACAATAGCAAACATATATACACCAAATAGTAATCAAATAAGCTTTTTACAGAAAGCGATAAAACACATTGAGAAATATAAACAAGGCAAATTATATATGTGCGGTGACTATAACTGCACGTTGGATCCAGAGTTTGATGTGTCAGGAGATGAGACACCAACCAAGAGAAAGGCTGCTTTAAGTGCCAGGTTAGCAAAATTAATAATAACTCACAGTCTATATGATACTTGGAGGGCTAAATACCCTCAACTTAGAGATTATACATTTTATTCAGCGGTACATTCAAATTACTCAAGGATAGATATGTGTTTGACAGATGTATCTACACTCCAATCTCTAGTAAAGGTAACTATAGATCCAATAACATGGTCAGACCATGGCCCAGTATGTTCCACATTTGACACTGCATATCAGGCAAGAGGCAAGGGTTCATGGCGTTTGAACGAAACATTATTAGATAATAAAATGGGAGAAATAGAGATTAGCAATACAATTAATCAGTTTTTCAAAGAAAACACTAATCATGATACATCTATAGCAGTTACATGGTTAGCTCATAAGGCCACAGTGAGGGGAATACTTATAAAACAAGGCACAAGAGCAAAACGAAAATTTGGAAGAAAATAAAAAACTCCTCAAATCTATAGGAGAAAATAGAGAAACAATATAAACAAACTTTAAATAATTGTCTACGAAATAAACTTTTTAAACTTAAAAAATAACTAGAAAATTTAGAATTGAAGGTAACAGAACATATTTTGAGAAAATCCAAATTTAAATATTATATACAGGGTAATAAAGCGGGCAAATTATTGGCGTCTCAAATTAAACAGAAGTTAACACAATCAAAAATTCCATACTTGGTAAACCCAAAAGGTGCAAAATTGATAGATCCAAATCAAATTGTTAATGAGTTAGCATTATATTATGAATATTTATATAATTTAAGGGAGGATTTAAATACAACCCAACCCACATTAAATATGATTTCCACTTTTCTAAGAGATGTTGAACTACCCTGCGTGACTCGGGTAGAGGCGGAGATCTTGAACAAACCTTTTACAGAGGAGGAGGTCTGGGAAGCTATAAAAACAACTTCAAAACATAAAGCACCAGAACCAGATGGGTTTTCTAATTATTATCATTTTAAATTTGCAAAGGAACTGATCCCAAATCTAACAATACTTTTTAACAGTATTTTAGATTCAGGTGAGGTACACCCGGAAATGCTGGAAGCTATTATAATAACACTACCAAAACCAGGAACGCCACTGACTAGCTGCGTCAATCTAAGACCTATATCTCTACTTAATGTAGACAAACTGTTTGCAAAGGTAATGGCACTAAGACTGAAACCACTACTGCCCAAATTGATAGGGGCAGAGCAAGCAGGCTTTGTGCCAGGTAGACAGGTGGGGGATAATACCCATAGATTTATAGATGTACTGGAAATAATGAAAAGACAGAAAACTGAGGGATTATTGCTGGCACTTGACGCGGAAAAGGCGTTTGATCGCCTACATTGGCAATACATGGAGAAGGTGATAGATAAATTTCAACTCCCAAACAAATTTAAACAAGGTATGCTCTCATTATATACAAACCCAACGGCTAGAGTTATCAATTCAGGTTTTTTGTCTCGTAAATTGCGCCTTTCTAATGGAACAAGACAGGGCTGTTCCCTCTCTCCATTGATTTTTATTATGACCCTTGAACCCCTAGTATATAAGATAAATAAACAAGTCCAAATAACAGGGCTAAAAACTCACATAGGACCTCAAAAAGTGGCCTTATTTGCGGACGATGTCCTGATAATACTAACAAACCCAGACAAAACAATAATGCCGCTGATGGATTTATTGAAGGAATATGGCACAGTGTCGTATTATAAAAATAATATTATTAAAACCCAAGCCTTACTTATAAATATGCAAGAGCCAACTATTCGAAAGCTGAAAGATGAATACCCATTTGAATGGAGAAATAAATCTATAAAATATCTTGGTATTCATCTTTCAGTTTCGAAACAGGAAATGATAAAAAACAACCATTGCAAATTACTAAGAGAAGTACAAGATACACTAAAACACTGGGACAAGAGCACCAGATCATGGGCGGACGGATCAATTCTGTTAAAATGTGCATAGTACCACAGATTTTATTTCTTTTTAGATCCATACCAATAATGATCCCCAAATCAATTATAACAAATTTTCAGAAAACAATAAATGCTCATATATGGAAACGCAAACCCCCAAGAATATCACTGAATACAATGAGCTGCAAAATGACAGAGGGTAGAATGGGAGTACCGCATATTCAAAAATATGGCACAAACAGCAGCACTAATAGATACATTTAGTATACCCCTATGGCATATATTAGAACAATCTATTGTCCCACAACATGAGATATTGGATCTCATTTGAACAACACATCACGCTCATCTTAGAAACTATAATTTCCTATCCACAACACAAATAGATCTGAGGTTGTGGAGATACTGGGCCCCTAAACTTCTGGGGAAAGGCAATTATTTTTACTATGGAACTCTGCAGTGTTTAACTTATTATACAAAAGATTTAAACATAACAACATGGAGAAAAAAAGGATTAACAAAAACCCGACATCTAATAGCAGGCTCAGCTATACATCAATTCCCAGATATACAAATGAAATACGATCTTCATAACAGGGAACTTTATACATATCTCAGAGTGAAACATATTTGAATGAAACTTCAAGTGAAGGAGGTGGAAAATTCTAGGGTGAATGATTTTGGGAGGCTATGTTTGGGGAGACGACCCCAAGATAAACCTCGATCAATAAGCTACAGAGGAATATTAAATCTAGCAAAACCAGATAAACTGCCTTTTATGTTAAATTGGGAGAAGGAGCTAAACAACGAGTGGGAGCCCTTTCAATGGTATAGGGCTATGAGATCAACTAAGGCTGCCACACATAATATACAACACATAGAAGCAACATACAAAATGAGGCTACGGTGGTACATGACACCACAAAAATTGGCGCAAATATATCCAGAGAACGTGGGGACATGTTGGAGATGTGGGGAAATGGAAGGATCTATGACCCATATATTTTGGCAGTGCAAAAAAAATATTGATGTATGGAAACACATTCAACAATTAATTTTTACAGTTACAAACACATTGATACCCCTGCAACCAGAAATATCCCTACTACTTTTGCTTTACCATCACACGCACGCGCTGGTGGTCACGAGGTGAGAAGGGGAGAGAAGAGCGAGGTCTGAGAGAGGCAAGCGTGGTCTATGACGCTGAATGGCGGCAAAGGCGGCAAAGTTTGGCAAATCGCTATTTCAGTGAGGCGGCGATCCATTTATATTGGCAAACTCACAACTATCTTCTCCTGTGATGGAATATTGAACTGCCGGAACGGGCTAGAAACCACAATGAATATAGCGGAATAAATAATATCTACTAAACAATAGATGATAACTTGGTGATAAACCTGACGTCTATTTTCTACAAACAATAACTATAAATCTGGTAAACTTGAAAGCTGGCATATTCAACAAAAGAATCTTCACTAAGAGTGGCAAGTAATGAACAACGTTCTTTTTCAATTTGCATGATATGGCATATTAGTCTGAACATTTATTACTGAATACTGCATATTGCTCAATTGCTTAACTAAGATCTACAACACTGCTACTTAATATTGTGAACAACGTTCTTTTTCAATCTGCATGATACGGCATATTAGTCTGAACATTTAATACTGCATACTGCATATTGCTCAATTGCTTAACTAAGATCTACAACACTGCTACTTAATATTGTGAATTAATTTATAGCCGCTACAATTGGATTTATGAAATAACCCTAATCTGACCAACTGACTAATTGAATCTGCTAAAAGTTTAAATACTTGATCATTTGAACCTGTCAACAGCCTAATTTGACCCATTAAAAACACTGGGGATATTGGCATACTATTACAAATTACTAATTACAAAATACAAATATATGTATGTGTATCTATAAATGGGGAAGGAGACCTAGCCTGTTGACATCGGCTGATTTCAATTATATCAATTAAAATAATGCCTGACTAATTCCCTTAAAAAAAAAGGGAAGGAAGGGAAAGAAGAAAGAAAAAGAAAAAAGAAAAAAAATCTCTATCCTAATTAAAGAGACAAGAACCTATTTTAAGTATTAAGGCTTAAGCTAAACTGCTGTCTATCTACTAAACTCACAATATATAGAACCAAAGGTAGACATAAAGGCTTGACAATATCCCACTTAAATAGTGGCTAAATAATCAACATTGGACTTTAGACCAGATTAAGAGAAGGAAGAGAAAATAAGGGAAAGACGGGAAGGAAAGGTGAAAGAAAAGAGGAGATAAGAAAAGATAAAAGATTACAACACTTGATATACTCCTCCTCTTGACCTGATTAAATCTTCTGATCTGATCAACAAGGAAGGAAAAAAAAGAGAAAGGGAAAGGAGGAAGAAGGGAAAAGAAAAAAAAAGATAAAAGGAAGAAAGAGAGAAAGAAAGAGGCAATTAAAAAGAGGGGAAACCTCTAAATAGAAGAAAAGAAAGAAAGAAGGAAACAGAAAAAGGAGAGAAAGAGAAGCCTGATACGAAGGAAATTAAGAGGGAATAATTAATAATGCCTCCGAAGAAGGAAAAAGATAAATTGACTCTGGCCTCTGCAACTAATGCTGATAGACCTAGAAACGTCAATATCTTCTGTTCACCTAAAGCACATGATAACTCTTCTATTAATAGACTATCGCAGGGAAGCAGAAGAGATTCTACCGCCTCCAGCCTTGACCATCCACCCCCACTTCAAGTGACGCAACAAACACTCAACGAAGCTTTGGAAACTTTATATGTTAGAATAAAACAAGATTCTGACGACAACTCAAGCCTATTAAGGTCCGAAATAAGGGATCTATTTAATACTATACAAGAACAAATAACTACTATTCAAGATCTGCAAATAAATCACGAAGAAATTAATTGAAAATATAAACAACTTGAAGGGAAAACACAAATTATTAGAAATAAAACTTGGAGATTTGGAAGACAGATCAAGAATCAATAACATCAAAATATGTGGCTGTAGCGGTACTTACCTTATCCGGGGGCCGGACGCGGTCCTCTCTTCAAGCCGCGCGCGGTCCTGCGGCTGCACGAGCCGCGCGCGGCTCGTCCGACTGTTCTGACAGGAAGGCGGGCAGTGACCGCGAGAAGCGGTCACGTGTCCCGCCTGCAGCTAAGAGCGCGCCGCGAATCTCGGGCGCGCTCTTAAAGAGACAGTGGGAGCCTAAATTGCAAAAAGGCTCCCATTGGCTCCTGTCATGCCAATCACCCCATACACTTACCTGTTGGGGGAGTGGAAGTGACAGGAGCCAATCACATTAGTTTGAAGGCTACTTATACTTACCCTTTTCCCTTAGTTCCTTGCCCTATCGTGGTTTCTGCTACAGTTCCCTTTAGTGTTTGTTGTGTTCAGTTGTGTTTCTCCGTATTTGACCTTGGCTTTGTATTCTGACTTCGTTTTCGCTTTATCCTATTCTGTACTGTTTGCCGGCTTGCTGATTCCTGTGTACCAGTCCCCGGCTAGTTTTCGTTTACGCTGTCTCTTTGTGCCCTTGACCTCGGATCGTTCCTGACTCTGTCTTATCCTATTACGTCGAGTCCGGCCACTCTAAGGTCCGGTAGACGTATCTCTCCTCTGTACTGTCTTCTGTTAGGCTGGATCCTGCGTGTAGGGGTATATACTCGTTACATTACGATAGGGCCATGGACCCCGCAGATTTAGCTCAACAGATGGCGACCCATGAGGCTAGATTTGTAGAGCAGGATCACCGTATGGATCAAATAGCTCAGGCTCTCCAGACGCTCTTAGCTAGAACCATTCCAGCAACCGCACCTAACCCTCCTGCACCCCTGCTTCCTGAAGTATCGACTATGCCTAACGCTACAGCACATTTAACGCCTCCTCCTAGGTATGGAGGGGATTCTAAGACATGCAGAGGGTTCATTAACCAAATAGAGTTTCATTTCGAAATGTATCCACGTTCATTTCCCACAGAGAGGTCTAAAGTTGGGTTCTTTATGCACCAACTTACCGACAAAGCACTTGAATGGGCAAACCCTATTTGGGAGGCTAATGGACCTATGGTGCATAACTTTCACAGTTTCCTAACAGCTTTTCGCAGAACTTTTGATACTATGAAAAGGTCTAAGAATGCCGCTAGAGCATTAATGAGGGTTAAACAGGGTTCTAGGTCTGTGGCTGATTACGCTATACAGTTTCGTACCCTTGCCTCACAGGTCGATTGGACCAATAATGGGTTAACTACGGCCTTCATGGAAGGTTTATCAGACTCTATATTGGATGAGGTAGCAGCTAAGGAGCTTCCTATTGCCTTAGAGGACCTTATTGACTACCTCATCGATATAGATAATAGGATTCGTGACAGGCTCTATACTAAGAACAGGAATAGACGTTTTGTTACACCTATTCAACCCAGAGTTAATATACCGGAGAGTGTTAAAGTATCTGAAGAGGAACCTATGCAATTAGGGGTTGCCAAACTCTCAGATACTGAGAAATTACATAGGAGGAGTACATTAAAGAGTCATTAGACAAGGGATTTATTAGAAGATCCTCTTCTCCGGCTGGAGCGGGGTTCTTCTTTGTATCAAAGAAAGAAGGTGATTTAAGACCTTGCATTGATTATAGAGGTCTTAACAAGATCACCATCAAAAATGCTTACCCTATACCTCTAATAACAGAATTGTTTGACAGGCTCAAACATGCTACGGTATTCACCAAATTAGATCTTAGAGGAGCATACAATTTGATACGTATTAAAAAGGACCACGAATGGAAGACAGCCTTTAACACTCGGTCAGGTCATTATGAGTATACCGTCATGCCATTTGGGCTTTGCAATGCCCCAGCAGTGTTCCAAGAATTTATTAATGATGTCTTAAGGGACTTTATTCACTCATTTGTTATTGTGTACTTGGATGACATTTTAATATATTCTACTGACATTCACGCTCATCACAGACATGTTACAACAGTTCTGAAGACCCTTCTTGCTAATGGTCTTTATTGCAAATTAGAAAAATGTCTATTCGACCAGTCCGAGGTCCAGTTTCTAGGGTATTTGATTTCCGCCGAGGGTTTTCGGATGGATCCCCAGAAGCTCGCTGCAGTCATAGAATGGCCTCTGCCGCAAGGTCTAAAAGCCATCCAGCGTTTTCTGGGTTTCTCTAATTATTATAGACGTTTTATCAAAGGTTTTTCGTCTATAGTAGCGCCTATTACTCGTATGACTAAAAAGGATGGCAATACACGTGTCTGGTCTACTGAGGCACTTCAGGCTTTTGACTTTCTTAAAACTACGTTCGCCTCTGCCCCTATTTTACAGCATCCTGTCCCCTCATTGCCATATATACTTGAGGTTGATGCTTCCGATATAGGGGTAGGTGCTGTCTTATCCCAAAGAGAGTCTCCTGACAAGCCATTGCATCCTTGTGGATTCTTTTCTAAACAAATGTCCAAGGCAGAGAGGAATTATGATGTGGGTAATCGCGAACTCCTTGCTATCATTTTAGCACTCAAAGAATGGAGACATTTGCTAGAAGGAACTAAGGATCCTATTCTCATATTTACAGATCATAAGAACCTATCCTACCTTAGCGAAGCTAAAAGATTGTCTTCAAGGCAGGCTAGGTGGTCACTGTTCTTGTCTCATTTTAATTATATAATCACTTATAGGCCAGGTGACCGGAACACCAAAGCGGACGCTCTGTCCAGACAATTCGAGACTATTGACAAACAGGAGATTGATGTCACTCCTGTCATTCCCCCAGACAGGATAATAGCAACTACTATATTGTCTATTTCCTCGTCCCTCTTGCAGGCCATACAAGCGAAACAAGGCATGGCACCCAGCGAGAGGCCTAATGATAAATTGTTCGTTGACATTCCCGAGAGACGGGATATTCTGTCACTTTATCACGATACTAAGACTGCTGGACATCCTGGTATTTCCAAAACAGTGTCAGCCGTTTCTCGGTATTTCTGGTGGGATACCTTACGTAAGGATGTTACTGACTATATAAGTGCTTGTACTACTTGTGCATGTATGAAAACTT
This sequence comes from Pelobates fuscus, assembly GCF_036172605.1. Taxonomy (NCBI): domain Eukaryota; kingdom Metazoa; phylum Chordata; class Amphibia; order Anura; family Pelobatidae; genus Pelobates; species Pelobates fuscus. Next base: position 269,854,978 of record NC_086318.1, on the reverse strand, counting down.
CTCGTAGAGTTCCTTGTGGGCTGTTGCATCCGTTACCCGTTCCCGAGAGACCTTGGTCTAATCTATCAATGGATTTTATTGTTGAATTACCCCCTTCGAATGGTAACACAGTCATCCTAATGATAGTAGATCGGTTTTCCAAAATGGCTCACTTTGTGTCTCTTCGCAAGTTGCCCACTTCCAAGGAATTGGCTCTTATCTTCGCTAGAGAAGTGTTTCGATTACATGGTATTCCCTTATCTATTGTATCCGATAGGGGTAGCCAATTTGTTTCCAGGTTCTGGAAAGCCTTTTGTTCGGAGATGGGTATTTCCCTCTCATTTTCTTCCGCTTACCATCCCCAGTCTAATGGAGCTGCTGAACGTGCCAACCAGTCTCTTGAGCAGTACCTCCGTTGTTTTGTGTCTCACCATCAGGACAATTGGTCTGACCTGCTTCCTTGGGCTGAATTTGCTCGGAATAATGCCACTCATGATTCTTCCGGCAAGAGCCCTTTTTACGTTGTCTATGGCCAGCATCCCGTTGTTCTTCCGGCTGCATTCTCCTCACAGGGCATGCCAGTTCTGGATGAGCATTTGGCTGGTTTGCGTAATACTTGGGAGCAGGTTCAGCGTTCTTTGGTGGACTCTGCTGCCCGCCAGAAGGCTCAGGCTGACAAGCATCGCAGAGCGGCTCCTTCCTATGTTGTGGGGGACAGGGTTTTGCTTTCCACACGGAATATTCGCCTCCGGGTGCCTTCTATGAAATTGGCTCCCCGCTTCATTGGTCCTTATCGCATTATACATAAGGTTAATCCCGTTTCTTATGCCTTGGGTCTGCCTAAGAATCTGCGTATACCCAATGTATTTCACACCTCTTTGTTGAAGCCTTACGTACGCAACCGCTATACCCGGCATACTCCCCCTCCCCCTCCTGTCTCTGTGGAGGGTCATGAGGAGTTCGAAGTATCTGCTGTTATTGACTCTCGTTTTCTTAGGGGTCGGCTTCAGTACTTGGTACATTGGAAGGGTTATGGGCCTGAGGAGCGCTGTTGGATTTCTGCGGATGCTGTTCATGCTCCCCGCCTTGTACGTTCTTTCCATTCGCGTTTTCCTGCCAGGCCTGGTCCTGCCCGCCCGGAGGGCGTGTCCTCAGGGGGGGGTACTGTAGCGGTACTTACCTTATCCGGGGGCCGGACGCGGTCCTCTCTTCAAGCCGCGCGCGGTCCTGCGGCTGCACGAGCCGCGCGCGGCTCGTCCGACTGTTCTGACAGGAAGGCGGGCAGTGACCGCGAGAAGCGGTCACGTGTCCCGCCTGCAGCTAAGAGCGCGCCGCGAATCTCGGGCGCGCTCTTAAAGAGACAGTGGGAGCCTAAATTGCAAAAAGGCTCCCATTGGCTCCTGTCATGCCAATCACCCCATACACTTACCTGTTGGGGGAGTGGAAGTGACAGGAGCCAATCACATTAGTTTGAAGGCTACTTATACTTACCCTTTTCCCTTAGTTCCTTGCCCTATCGTGGTTTCTGCTACAGTTCCCTTTAGTGTTTGTTGTGTTCAGTTGTGTTTCTCCGTATTTGACCTTGGCTTTGTATTCTGACTTCGTTTTCGCTTTATCCTATTCTGTACTGTTTGCCGGCTTGCTGATTCCTGTGTACCAGTCCCCGGCTAGTTTTCGTTTACGCTGTCTCTTTGTGCCCTTGACCTCGGATCGTTCCTGACTCTGTCTTATCCTATTACGTCGAGTCCGGCCACTCTAAGGTCCGGTAGACGTATCTCTCCTCTGTACTGTCTTCTGTTAGGCTGGATCCTGCGTGTAGGGGTATATACTCGTTACAGTGGCATTCCAGAAAGCATCAAATATGATCAATTAGACCAATTCCTTAGATCCTTCTTTCAAAAGATCATCGCGGAAACATCTTTAGGGATTTACCTTTCCAAAAATATCACAGGTTAAATAGACCAACAAACCTTGCATCTACTGTACCAAGAGACATTATTGTCTGCTTTTCCAATACCATTATTAAGAATCAGATCATGCGGTCAGTACATAAAAATGGGATCACCGATTCAGACTTCAAGGTTACCAGAATATTTGCAGACTTATCCATATTAACCCGACAGAATAGGAAAAAAATTGCCAACCAGACTGCAATATTAAGACAAAAAGGAATCAGATACAAGTGGAACTTTCCAACAACATTATCAGTATTCTATCAAGATCAAAGATTTCTCTTTAAAGATGCTACTGAAGCACAAGAAACCATCAATTCGTGGGATATAAATTAACTTTAATTAAAACATTTACTAACTATTAATGTTGATTAAGTTTGTCTGACTTAAACTAGATATAATAGTCAATGTTAGAAAGGGAATTTAATTTTTTTTTTATTTTTTTTTTCTCCTCTCTCACAGTGATATAATTTTGATGATCAATATAAATATATGTAGGATCTATTGAAACTTTTATAGTTAACTTTAGTGATATACACTTAATGCAGGTGAAAGAAGGGAAAGGGAAGAGAGGGAAGAGGAGAAAGGATGAGATTTATTGAATTGATTAATCACAATAGTCTAGATATTAATGTTAATTTTATTTTTTTTCTCTCCGGTTGAACTACATGGTGAATGATAAGGGTACTGGTAAACTAGTCTTCTTCGCACCCAATTTTGGGTCTTCTTAGTAATTTATGACTGGTGACTATCGCCACTAGTGATTAATATTATTCCCCATACGAAATATATGGTGAAAGGTTGAATTAATGGCAAGGGTAAATGTAAACCTTTTTTTTCTTTTTCTTTTTTTTTTTTTCTTATGCTTGATGATTAATATAAGTTTGAAGATGACATTCACAAAGCTACACTATATTTTTTTATTTTTACTTAATGTATTTTTGATTATGAGGTAAATTTTATATGTGGGATATATTGAAATTTTTATAGTTGATTATAATGATATGCACTATACGTACTTTCTTCTAAAAAGAGATCTATCGACCTTATTAAATCACATTGGTGATTTATTGACCTGATTAAATCACATTGGTTTAGACACTAATGTTAACTCTTGCTTGGTTGAATTATATGGTGAATGGTAAGGGTAATGGTAAAATGTATTTTTTTTTCTCCCTAAGCCTGGGTTCTACTAATAATTATGACTGGGGAATATAGTCTAATATTATCCCCTATACGAGATATATGGTGAAATGCTGAATTAAGGGAAAATGTAAATGTTTTTTTTTTTTTTTTTTTTACTCCCTTTCTCTCCTTGTTATAGATCTGACTTCTGTATTAACTATAATTTATATTGGAGATTCAGCTCAATATTGAAATGGATTTATATATTATTCTGTGACCTCAATCTTCTATACTCCCCCCTTGTAACCTCATTCCTGCAATCCAGGCAGGCCTATCCAAAGGGTTACTACTGGGTACCCTATTGGAATACCAATGGGGAATTTCCCCCACGCATTGGTATGCAATTTTTTTTTTTTCTGTGGAAATGTTTGTGTTTTTATTTTTTTATTTTATTATTTTAGGCCGGTGGAGAGGGGAACAAAGAACGGGGGAGACCACTTTATCTCGTGATGACACTTAACATTGTCTCATGGAATGTCCAGGGGCTGAATTCACCCCAAAAAAGGGGAGCCGTATATACATTTTTGAACGAAAATCAAATAGATGTCGCATTTATCCAAGAGACCCATTGGATTAATCCGTCAGACAGATTATGGAAATTCAAGAAATTTCCTTGGGTATTTGCCTCAAATTTAGAAGGGAAGAAAAAGAAAAGAGGTACTGCGATTATTATTTCTAATAGACATTTAGTTGAAACTATACACTTCTCTCCTGATCCTTTGGGTAGATATGTTCTCCTAGTGGTTAAAATAAATGGCATAATTTATACCTTGGTTAATATTTATGCTCCAAACCGCAATCCAGAAATTTTACTTGATCAAATTATGGAAAAACTAGATGAATCAAATAGCAGTAATGTATTAATGGGAGGTGATTTTAATAGTGTCATGGACCCGAAAAAAAGATAGAAGTCATAAACAAACAGGAAACTCTAAACTATTAAATAGTTACCCATATAATTTAGCAGACTTTATTGCCAAAAATAAATGTAGCGCATGCGAATTCATGGACCAAAAAACAAAGGAATTCACTGACAGTGAGAATAGGGAGTCTTTTCCGATACGTTCCTTCTTTAACTGCAGGACAGAGGGCGTCATCTACCTACTTACCTGCTCATGTGGCCAAAAATATGTTGGCAAAACCTTCAGACCTTTTAAACTAAGGATAAGAGAACACGTCAATTCGGTCAGAAGACCCTTAGAGACTCCAATCTCACGCCATCTTAAAATTCATCACCAGAATTCCGCTGACAAATTGAAATTCATAGGGATAGAATACATCCCACAAACCGCACGGAGGGGAGATTGGGACAAAAAATTGAGACAACGTGAATCATACTGGATTTACAAACTCAAAACTCTAGCTCCCGCAGGCCTAAATGAGGGCTTCTCCTTTTCAGCTTTTCTTTAAAAGTGTTTAATTTCTCTGTACTCTCTCATCTAGGATGTTATTAAACAAATCATAGGGATGTCCTTACTATTCCTATGTTACGAATATATTACACTGTAAATAAATACACCACTCTTGCATTTATATTTATATGTACATATTTTCTTTATGTTTTGTCATGTTTCTTTCGCAAGTTTATACGTTTAAATTAGGTACCTGACATGACATTATAGTTCTGACTTATGGGCTGCATGATCTTGTAACTTTTAGATTAACTGTTACAACAAGCACATTTATTAGTACTGCTGTTCATGTTTTGTCATGCCTCTCTCGCAAGACTATGCCTTTAAATTAGGCATTATGCGACTGACATGACACTATAGTTCCATCCCCTGGGCTGCATGATACTGTACCCTTCAGATCAACTGTCACAAGTAATCTCATTAGCACTGATTACTATGTCCCCTAATGCTATACTGGTTCCGTTGCTGTCCCTTCTTGTTTTTTAGGGGCGGATATCATTTCGAGCTTGTGTGTGAACACGCCTCACCGCCCATGTCAGATACCGCGTAATATGACGCGGCTGACAAGGGGCGCGGCTAAAGACGTCGCACACACACCCCCTCCACTCTTAGCATCACCTCCCAGTCCGCGTCATATGACGCGGCCAGGAGAGGTGGGACTGAGTGAGTGACTCAACCAATTACAGACGGACGCGAACGGCAACCCACGTGACCGCACACAGCCGGCAGCAGTTATCATCAGATACCAAGGTATTTAAACAGCCACAGGGAACATTACAAGTTCATTGCTCCTGACGACGGCGTGCTGAAACGCCGAAACGCGCGTCGAGCTAGCCTTTTATTCATTTATTTATTTTGCACTCTTATTGGTAGCACTTATGGTTTAATTTATAATTGATTTATTTAAGTTATTTAGACAGGCAGGGATTTGGGAATTCAAATAGGCACTAGTGGGCCATCCACTATTGCTGAGGTACTTAGGGACAGTTTACCCTACACAAGGGTCTCTGTTATGGGCTGAGTAACTTGGGGTTCATTAGGGTCTCTCTTTAGAGTCTGCAGTTTCCCAGTCTTGCTCCACTTAAGTTCTCTAGACTACTTTGAACCATTTACTGTGAGGCTACACATCTCTGGGGGGATTTTTTACTTTTGGAATTAGGACACTAATCAGCCTGCTACAGTTTTAGTGAGCAGCTGTTTTCCTGTATATACTCCCCTCTGACTGGTCTCTCACTACCTTCCTGTCTATTTATTTTATTTACTTATGTGTTTTCTCCCTTAGGATTATTAAAAGGTAGGGACTTCCTCCACCATATTACTCTCCACATGGGCTTCCTTTAGCCCCCTTTCCTCTTTTTCTCGTACAATCAGATCATGCTCCTATATTCTTGAAAATTAAATTTAAAGATAAATCTAGACCTAGGACAAGGTGGAGATTAAATGAAAGTCTATTGAAAGTTGATCATATTAGGGAGTCTATTACAATGGAAATTGAGAACTTTTTAACTATTAATAATAATGGAGAAGTCTCGGCCTCCATAGTATGGTGCACTCTTAAAAGTTTTATTAGAGGATTACTAATTAAATATGGTTCTGAACTCAAAATAAAAAAGGGTGATACTCTTCAGAAATTAAGAATAAAACTAGCTGAGAAAGAATCTTTAAATAAAAAAGTAACAACTAAAGAACTAACTGAAGAAATAATTAAATTGAAATTATCCATTAAAGGAAAAATCTATGATATAGTAAATAAGAACCTTACACTTCTTAAACAAAGATGGTATCATAATAGTAATAAAATAAACAGAGACCTCTCAAATAAACTTAAAAATGATAATAAAGATAAATCTATAAAAAAAATAATCTCAGGAGACTCCCACTTAATTTCACCAAATGAAATTGCCAAGGCATTTGTGGATTATTATAGTTCCCTATATAATTTGGATGAAGTTAAAGCTACTGACCTAGAAATTGATAGATTCCTAAGTACTCTCAAACTCCCTAGAATAAAAACTTCTAATCTAGAAAAACTCAACGCTCTAATCCTATTAACGGAGATTATTGCGGCAATCAACAGCTTAAAACCCAATAAAGCGCCTGGCCCTGATGGATACTCGGCAATATTTTATAAAACCTTCCTTAATTCTATTTCTCCTATCTTATTGGAAATGTTTACAAAGGTATCTTCAGAATCCCCCTTCCCAAAAGAAATGATGATAGCTTCAATAATACCTATCCCAAAGATCGACAAAGACCCTACTCAAATTACTAATTATAGACCGATTTCATTGATCAATACGGATATAAAAATTTTCTCTAGTATATTGTCAAGTCGCCTTAAAGATATTATAAACTACGTAATTGGTGTGGACCAGTCGGGCTTTGTAAAGGAAAGAAGTGCTGCTGACAATACCCGTAGGATTTTTAACTTAATTTATAGAATGAATGAAAGCAGATTGGGTTAGATCATTATGGCCCTCGATGCCGAAAAGGCCTTTGACAGGGTCAATTGGAGATTCCTTGACTCTGTCATGGGCCAGTTCGGTATCGTGGGCCAATTTAGGTGTAAGACTATGTCATTATACAAGAATACCTCGGCAAAAATCAGTAACCCTTTCTTCGATTCAGATATCTTTGAAATTAATAATGGTACTAGGCAAGGCTGTCCTTTGGCCCCGTTATTATATATATTGTTAATAGAACCATTAGCTGTCTTGATTAGGCAGAACAGCAATATAAAAGGAGTGGAAACGCGAGACAGTGAAGTTAAAATAACTTTATTTGCAGACAACATTATTCTTACTTTAGTTAATCCCCGGGTATCAATTACACACCTATTAAGTGATATAGCTTTATATAGATCTTTCTCTAATTATAAAATCAATATGAAAAAAAACAAATTTTATCTTATATGTTAAGTGATGCTGAAAAGGAAACAATAGCTAAACAATTTCACTTTGTCTGGGCTAAAGATGAGATTGAATATTTGGGGATAAAGATTTCTTTCGACACTGCTGGTGCAATTCAATCGAATTATGAAAATTTATTCAGAAACCTACAATATCAAATTATCAAATGGAAACGACTAGAACCCTCTTGGATTGGTAGAATAAATATGGTTAAATCATTTTTGTTACCGAAAGTCTTATACCTCTTTAGGGCAATTCCATTTAGAATTAAACTAGAAATGCTTAACCGGTTTCAAAATCTATTCTCTAATTACATATGGGCCAATAAACCTCCTAGGATTGCCTTTGAAATCTTGCGTAGAAGTTACCCGAAAGGGGGGATAGCTTTCCCGGATGTATATAGGTCCTATGAAGCCTGTAAAGCATCCCAGTTATTAAGGTGGATAAATATGGATCAGGATACCTCACCATGGCTTAGTATAGAACAAGAAAGCAGTCCTAAGTATAAATTATCTATTTTGGTGTGGATAGGCATATTAGATCTAGTTGTATTGGAGAAAAATATTTTTTCCAATAATATCTTAAATGACATGGTTATAACTTCTAAAATACTTATGAAGAAACTTAATTTGAAAGAATATTTTATGATACTCCAATAGAAATTTTACGTTATGTAATGATAGATTTAGATATCAAATCCTGGTTTCAACTAGGGATAAGTAAGATCTCAGATTTATATGGAGGCTATAGATTGATCACCTTTAATCAATTACAAGGAAAATATAATATACCCACAAGTGACATATTTAAATACCTAAGAATAAAAGAATTTCTTAATGTCCAAATTAATTTGTAAAGAACACTATATAACCTTTCAAATCGCTAATAGCCAAAAAAAAAGGGAGTATTGCTAGATTTTCTAAATTATTTGATCTAATGGACCATGATCCTCAAATTTCTTCCTTTAATAAATGGAAGTTCAAGTCAAATCTTAGGCATGTCCATGAGTTCAAGTCAAATCTTAGGCATGTGGAGTGTGACGAGGAAAATGTGGAAGCTTTATGGGTAGATTTCTGCTTGGGGCAAACAAAGGGAAATACGTTATTGGTTGGGATATGTTATAAACCACCAAATGTAAATATTAATGAGGAAGAACTGCTGTTAGAGCAAATTGGTGAAGCTGCAAATCGGGGGAACACATTAATTATTGGAGATTTTAATTACCCGGACATAAATTGGGATAGAGGGACTAGTACTTCAGCTAGGGGAATCCGTTTTTTGAATGTGTTAAATGACACCTTTATGTCACAACTGGTACAAGGACCAACTAGAAAGGATGCTTGTCTGGATCTCGTTATAACAAACAATGTTAATCTTTTAACCAACATTCAAGTAGGGGAGCATTTGGGAAATAGTGATCACAATATGGTAACTTTTGAAATAAACTCAAAAAAGCAAAAGCACGTGGGGTATATTAAAACGTATAATTTAAAAAAAGCCAATTTTAATAAGATTAGGGCAGCTCTACAACATATCGACTGGCATAAATGCCTTAGTGATAAAAACACTGAGGAAAAATGGAAACTATTCAAACAAATATTAGAAAGGTACATTTCACAGTATGTACCATTGGGTAATAAATATAAAATAAACAAATTAAAACCAATGTGGCTTAGTAGAGAAGTAAAACAAGAGATTAAAAATAAGAAAAGGGCTTTTAAAGCATTTAAACCGGACCAATCAGATGCATCCTATATAAGATATAAGGAAGCCAATAATACTTGCAAAAAGGCAATTAAAGTGGCTAAACTAGAAAATGAGAAATTGATAGCCAAAGAATGCAAAACCAACCCCAAACATTTTTTCAAGTACATTAATTCTAAAAAAACAAAAAATGAAAGCGTAGGTACACTGAAAACAGAGATGGGTCTGTTAGTCAATGAAGACCAGGAAAAGGCAGAAATTTTAAATAACTATTTTTCTTCGGTATATATTAATGAGGATCCTATGGCAAGAGATATGCATATGATTGCTGCAACAAACTTGCAGATAACTTGTGATTGGATAACTCGAGACAAGGTGCTACAGCTATTAAAGAAAATTTATGTAAATAAAGCTCCGGGGCCTGACGGTATCCACCCACGAGTACTTAAGGAGCTAAGTGGGGAAATAAGTGAACCTCTGTATTTAATTTTTCAATATTCTTTTGTTTCAGGTATTGTACCGGAGGATTGGAGGAAGGCAGATGTTGTTCCTATATTTAAAAAGGGTTCAAAATCCTTGCCTGGAAATTATAGACCTGTGAGCTTAACTTCTGTGACAGGGAAATTATTTGAACGGCTATTAAGGGATAATATTCAGGAATTCATTGGGAAGAACTGTGTTATTAGCAATAATCAGCATGGTTTTATGAAACATAGGTCATGTCAAACTAACCTAATTGCATTCTACGAAGAAGTAAGTAGAAATATAGATCAGTGTGTTGCAGTGGATGTGATCTACTTGGATTTTGCCAAGGCATTTGATACGGTTCCTCACAATAGGTTAGTCTTCAAACTAAAAGAAATTGGTCCAGATGAATATTCTTCTTCTTGGGTAGAACATTGGCTTAAGGATAGAGTACAGCGAGTTGCCATAAATGGTAAATTTTCAAGCTGGACAAAAGTGGTAAGTGGTGTCCCTCAGGGTTCTGTTTTGGGACCGCTTCTATTTAACATATTTATAAATGATCTTGAAATGTGCATTGAAAGCCATGTATCAGTGTTTGCAGATGACACAAAACTTTGTAAAGAAATAAAATGTGAGCAGGATATTGCCTTGCTTCAGAGGGATTTGGATAGATTGGGGGACTGGGCACTAAAATGGCAGATGAAATTTAACGTAGAAAAATGCAAAGTTATGCACTTCGGGGTTAAGAATGCACAAGCAATTTACACCCTAAATGGTAGTGAACTAGGGATAACCACACACGAGAAGGATTTGGGAATTGTTATAGACATCAAATTAGGTAGCAATATGCAATGTCAATCTGCCGTTGCTAAGGCCAGTAAGGTTTTGTCATGTATAAATAGGGGCATAAATTCTCGAGATGAAAATATAATTTTGCCTCTTTATAAATCGCTGGTAAGACCACACCTTGAATATGCTGTGCAATTTTGGGCACCTGTTCTAAAGAAAGATATCATGGCACTAGAAAAAGTGCAGAGACGAGCTACAAAATTGATAAAAGGAATGGAGCATTTTAGTTATGAAGAAAGGTTAAAACATTTAAATCTCTTCAGTTTGGAAAAACGGCGCCTTAGAGGGGATATGATAACATTATACAAATATATTCGGGGCCAGTACAAACCATTATCTGGAAATCTATTCATAAACAGGGCTATACATAGGACACGAGGTCACACATTTAGGCTTGAAGAAAGGAGATTTCATCTAAGGCAAAGAAAAGGTTTTTTTACAGTAAGAGCAATAAGGATATGGAATTCATTGCCGGAAGAGGTGGTTTTGTCAGAGTCTATACAGATGTTTAAGTTGCAATTGGATAAATACTTGCAAAAACATAACATACAGGGATACAATTTCTAATTAGTGGGGTAATAGCTGCTTGATCCAAGGAAACATCTGACTGCTATTTTGGGGTCAAGAAGGAATTTTTTCCTAGTTTGTTGCAAAATTGGAAGCGCTTCAGACTGGGTTTTTTGCCTTCTTTTGGATCAACAGCAAAAGCATATGTGAGGAAGGCTGAACTTGATGGACGCAAGTCTCTTTTCAGCTATGTAACTATGTAACTATGTAACTATGTAAACTGATATTGGTAGATCTATACCTTTTGTAGAGTGGACTAGAGGTACTCAATTAGTAAAACAATCTATCCATAATGTATCACTATTGGAAACTCATCTTAAATTAATCTATAGATGGTACTTTGTTCCAACTAGAATGCATAAGATTGATCCTATTCATAGTAAAATCTGCTGGAGATGTGGATTGGAAGACGGCACAATATACCATATATGGTGGGAATGCCCTAGACTAAACAATTTGAAAACACAGTTATTCGATTCGGTAAAATCCTTATACCACGATATAAATGTAATTAGTCCACAAATGTTTCTATTTAATATTGGCATCCCTACACAGGATAACAATTTAAGTAGACTTTTGACCCATATTTTCTCTGCAGTTAAAATCAATATTGCTAGATGTTGGAAATCCCCTATACCTCCTGAATGGATAGAAATCATGGCTCAAATTGAATTTCAGCATAAAATGGAAATGAGCTATGTTTTTAACTCGCAGCCTAGGAAAAATGAAAAGGTCTGGTCCCTCTGGACTTCCAAATATTCAAGTATGAATTAACTCTATCTCCAGACTGTCCCTTCCTCTCTCCACGGGCCTTCCCCTCCCCTCTTTTGTTATGTTTTGTTTTGTTTTGCTTTATTATTGTTATTGTTTAATGTTTATTTAACCCCTTCAGGACCGCTGACGGTTCAGGACCGTCAGCGGTAAAACGTGCGTTTGGACCGCTGACGGTCCTGAACCGTCATAACGGTCTGTGGCTACTTACCTGATCGCCATCGGTCCCACGGCGGCGATCAGCGCTCCTCCCGGTCCAGGGGGACTACCTGTCTGCCCGGGCAGTCTCCCCTCGGCAGATCAAGACCCCACAGCCACGTGATCACTCGATCACATGACCGCAATAGGGGTCCATGTGTCTGCCTGCAGGGGGACTGTCTGTGCTGACAGGCAGTCTCCCTGCATCTGTAAAATCATAAAATAAAGTTAAAAAAATAGCAATCAGTGTAAAAAAATAATAATATGTATATATATATATATATATGATATATATACATGTATTATATCTATATATAATATTTGTATATGTATCATATATATAATGTCATACTAAGTGTATTTTTATATTTATATATACGTATATTAATATAAAAATACACTTATATTTAAATTACACACGAATATATATAATTACTATATATATGGTATACCCGTATATACTCGAGTATAAGCTGACCCGAATATAAGCCGAGGCCCCTAATTTTACCCCAAAAAACTGGGAAAACTTATTGACTCGAGTATAAGACTAGGGTGGGAAATGCAGCAGCTGCTGGTAAATTTCTAAATAAAATTAGATCCTTAAAAAATTATATTAATTGAATATTTATTTACAGTGTGTGTACATAATGAATGCAGTGTGTGTATGAGAATGCAGTGTGTGTGTATGAGAATGCAGTGTGTGTGTATGAGAATGCAGTGTGTATATGAATGCAGTGTGTGTATGAGAATGCTGTGTGTATGAGTGCAGTGTGTGTGTATGAGAATGCTGTGTGTGAGTGCAGTGTGTGTGTATGAGTGAAGTGTGTGTGTATGAATGCAGTGTGTGTGTGTATGAGCGCAGTGTGTGTGTATGAATGCTGTGTGTGTATGAATGCTGTGTGTATGAGTGCAGTGTGTGTATGAGAATGCTGTGTGTATGAGTGCTGTGTGTGTATGAATGCAGTGTGTGTGTATGAATGCAGTGTGTGTGTGTATGAGTGCAGTGTGTGTGTATGAATGCTGTGTGTGTGTATGAATGCTGTGTGTATGAGTGCAGTGTGTGTGTATGAGAATGCTGTGTGTATGAGTGCTGTGTGTGTATGAATGCAGTGTGTGTGCATGAATGCAGTGTGTGTAGGAATGCAGTGTGTGTGCATGAATGCAGTGTGTGTGTGCATGAATGCAGTGCGTGTGTGTATGAGTGCAGTGTGTGTGTATGAATGCAGTGTGTGTATGTGTGTGTGTAATGCAGAGTGTGATGCAGAGCCTTGGTGGGGGGTGGGCATTTTTATTTTTTAATTATTATTTTAATGTTTTTTTTGTTTCATTACATGTTTTTATTATTATTATTTTTTTATTTTATTATTATTTTTTATTTTATTATTATTTTTATTTTATTATTATTTTTTTATTATTATTAATATTTATACATTTTTACGTCCCCCCTCCCTGCTTGCTAGCTGGCCAGGGAGGGGGGCTCTCCTTCACTGGTGGTCCAGTGGATGGGCACTGTGTAGGAGGGGGCTGTGGGAGCTGCAGAGAGATGTTACTTACCTTTCCTGCAGCTCCTGTCAGCTCTCTCCTCCTCCACCGGTCCGTTCAGCACCTCGTTCAGCTCCCAGTGTAAATCTCGCGAGAGCCGCGGCTCTCGCGAGATTTACACTGTGAGCTGACAGAAGAGCTGAACGGACCGGCGGAGGAGGAGAGAGCTGACAGGAGCTGCAGGAAAGGTAAGTAACATCTCTCTGCAGCCCCCAGAGCCCCCTGTCTGTATTATGGCAATGCAAATTGCCATAAAACAGACTCTGACTCGAGTATAAGCCGAGTTGGGGTTTTTCAGCACAGAAAATGTGCTGAAAAACTCGGCTTATACTCGAGTATATACGGTATATATATTATAATAAAATACAAATAATATGTTAATAAAAATAAATAACAAAAAATAAAAAAAAATTAATAATTAAAAAAAATTATATATATATATATATATGCAATTTTATTCTAACAGCATTTTGATATTGATATATATATATATTTCTATCAAAATACACTTAGAATGTAATGATATATATATCTATGTATAAATAAATAAATAAAAATAATACGAAATATACATATGTCCATATACATAATTACATAAATAATTTCATAAATATACACGTAGACGTCAAATATATAAATATGTATATATATTAAAATTCTACGTGCGTATTTATGTAATATTTTTACCTAATTAAGTAATTTTAATGATTGCAATTTGAGGGACCTGCCTGCCAACCCAGGCTGAAAGTCCAGATAATTTAATTTGCTAGCACTGTGTTTAACCCTGTAACTTTCTATGACACCCTAAAACCTGTACATGGGGGTACTGTTTTACTCGGGAGACTTCGCTGAACACAAATATTAGTGTTTTAAAACAGTAAAACATATCACAGCGATGATATTGTCAGTGAAAGTGAAGTTTTTTGCATTTTTCACACACAAACAGCACTTTCACTGAGGATATTATTGCTGTGATACATTTTACTGTTCTGATACACTAATATTTGTGTTCAGCGAAGTCTCCCGAGTATAACAGTAACCCACATGTAGAGGTTTTATAGTGTTTGTGAAAGTTACAGGGTCAAATATAAGGCTTAATTTTACTTTTTTTTTTATTGAAATTTGTCAGATTGGTTAGGTTGCCTTTGAGAGCGTATGGTAGCCAAGGAATGTGAATAAGCCCCATGATGGCATACCATTTGCGAAAGAAGACAACCCAAGGTATTGCAAATGGGGTATATTCAGCCTTTTTTAGTAGCCACTTAGTCACAAACACCGGCCAAAGTTAGCGTTTTTTGCATTTTTAACACACAAACAAATATAAATGCTAACTTTGCCCAGTGTTTGTGACTAGGTGGCTACTACAAAAGACTGGACATACCCCATTTTGAATACCCTGGGTTGTCTACTTTAAAAAAATATGTACATGTGAGGTGTGATTCAGGGATTTATGACAGATAACGGTGTTACAATGTCACTATTGATACATTTAAAATATATATATATTGAAACAACAATTTCCTACTTGTATTTATAGGCCTATAACTTGCAAAAAAAAGCAATAAAGCATGTAAACACTGGGTGTTTTTAAACTCGGGACAACATTTTTAATCTATTTAGCAGTTTTTTTCATTAGCTTTTGTAGATAAGTAAAAGATTTTTCAAGTAAAAGTCCAAAAACATTTTTTTTTTAAATTTTTCACCATATTTTATTATTTTTTTTAAATACAATATATGACATAATACAAATAATGGTATGTAAAGAAAGCCCTTCTTGTCTTGAAAAAAACGATATATAACTTGTATGGGAACCGTAAATGAGAGAGCGGAAAATTACAGCTAAACACAAACACCACAAAAGTGTTAAAACTGCTCTGGTCCTTAATGTACAAACATCGCAAAAACAGGCCGGTCCTTAACCCCTTCAGGACCGGCCTGTTTTTGCGATGTTTGTACGTTAAGGACCAGAGCAGTTTTAACACTTTTGTGGTGTTTGTGTTTAGCTGTAATTTTCCGCTCTCTCATTTACGGTTCCCATACAAGTTATATATTGTTTTTTTCAAGACAAGAAGGGCTTTCTTTACATACCAGTATTTATATTATGTCATATATTGTATTTAAAAAAAATAATGAAATATGGTGAAAAATAAAAAAAAAAACATGTTTTTGGACTTTTACTTGAAAAATCTTTTACTTATCTACAAAAGCTAATGAAAAAAACTGCTAAATAGATTAAAAATGTTGTCCCGAGTTTAAAAACACCCAGTGTTTACATGCTTTATTGCTTTTTTTTGCAAGTTATAGGCCTATAAATACAAGTAGGAAATTGCTGTTTCAATATATATATATTTTAAATGTATCAATAGTGACATTGTTACACCGTTATCTGTCATAAATCCCCGAAACACACCTAACATGTACATATTTTTTAAAGTAGACAACCCAGGGTATTTACAATGGGGTATGTCCAGTCTTTTTTAGTAGCCACCTAGTCACAAACACTGGCCAAAGTTAGCATTTATATTTGTTTGTGTGTTAAAAATGCAAAAACCGCTAACTTTGGCCGGTGTTTGTGACTAAGTGGCTACTAAAAAAGGCTGAACATACCCCATTTGCAATACCTTGGGTTGTCTTCTTTTGTAAATGGTATGCCATCATGGGGCTAATTCTCATTCCTTGGCTACCATACGCTGTCAAAGGCAACCTAACCAATCTTACAAATTTCAATAAAAAAAATCAAGCCTTATATTTGACCCTGTAACTTTCACAAACACTATAAAACCTCTACATGTGGGGTACTGTTATACTCAGGAGACTTCGCTGAACACAAATATTAGTGTATCAGAACAGTAAAATATATCACAGCAATAATATCCTCAGTGAAAGAGCTGTTTGTGTGTGAAAAATGCAAAAAACTTCACTTTCACTGACAATATCATCGCTGTGATATGTTTTACTGTTTTGAAACACTAATATTTGTGTTCAGCGAAGTCTCCCGAGTAAAACAGTACCCCCATGTACAGGATTTAGGGTGTCATAGAAAGTTACAGGGTTAAGCACAGTGCTAGCAAATTAAATTATCTGGACTTTTGGCCTGGGTTGGCAGGCAGGTCCCTCAAATTGCAATCATTAAAATTACTTAATTAGGTAAAAATATTACATAAATATGCACGTAGAATTTTAATATATATACATATTTATATATTTGACGTCTACGTGTATATTTATGAAATTAATAATGTAATTTTGTATGTGGACATATGTATATTTCGTATTATTTTTATTTATTTATTTATACATAGATATATATATCATTACATTCTAAGTGTATTTTGATATAAATATATATATATCAATATCAAAATACTGTTAGAATAAAATTGAATATATATATATAATTTTTTTTTAATTATTAAAAAATATTTTTATTTTTTGTTATTTATTTTTATTAACATATTATTTGTATTTTATAATAATATATATATACCATATATATAGTTATTATATATATTGTATATATTCGTGTGTAATTTAAATATAAGTGTATTTTTATATTAATATACGTATATATAAATATAAAAATACACTTAGTGTGACATTATATATATGATACATATACATATATTATATATATAGATATAATACATGTATATATATCATATATATACACATATTATAATTTTTTTTACACTGATTGTTTTTTTTTTAACTTTATTTTATGATTTTACACTTGCAGGGTGACTGCCTGTCAGCACAGACAGTCCCCCTGCAGGCAGATACAAAGACCCCTATTGCGGTCATGTGATCGAGTGATCACATGGCCGTGGGGTCCTGATCTGCCGAGGGGGGACTGCCCGGGCAGACAGGCAGTCCCCCTGGACCGGGAGGAGAGCTGATCGCCGCCGTGGGACCGACGGCGATCAGGTAAGTAGCCCAAAACCGTTATGACGGTTCAGGACCGTCAGCGGTCCAAACGCACGTTTTACCGCTGACGGTCCTGAACCGTCAGCGGTCCTGAAGGGGTTAAGGGGTTAAATATTTTGAATATTTTGTTAGTTATCATCACTTATATTGTATGAATATATTAATATATGATACTATCATTTATTGTTTTAAGCATGATACACTCAGAGTAATGAGGCTATTTGGTATAAACAAACGTGATTTTATGTATTTGTCGAAATTTCTTGAATAAATATAATAAATATAAAAAAAAAAAGAAATATCCCTACTACACATTATGCCAGAGAGAATATTGCCAGAAGAAAAAGTGCTCATTATACATATTTTGATGGCTACAAAAAATGCTATAGACAATTTATGGAAAACAAAACAGGTGCCATCATTAAGTATAATAAGGGATCTCTACTACCAAAATCTATGAGGAGATGGCATATAGGCTAAAAGGCAAACAAGATATTTATGATAAAATTTGGGTGAGGTGGAAATGAAATGAGAGGAAATCAAAAGAAAATAAGGTGAAAGAAATAAGCAAAATAGCTCTATTAATACAGATGGCTAATAAAATTTAGGAGGTACAAAACAAACGAAGAAAGAGGGAAGGGAAGGGAGACAAGGGAAAGAGAACGAGAACAGAAAAAAAAAAGCGTTTGAGATTCAAGCAGCAGGAACAGATTGATATAGACGTTTGATATGAAATTCTATAAATTAAATTAAATTGGAAATGCAGACTCATAAAAGAAATAATTACTATAATTAAATGTACATTTTTATTTTATCTATATATATATTTTATTTGTTTTAATATTTCTTCTTTATAGAGAAGGAGGGATAAAAACTTAATTTAACACAAGAATCAAGATATGTATAAAGTATCTCAGAAGGGAAAAAAAAGAAATGCCTAATGTAAAAAAGAATTCAGTGATGTAAAGATATAAAAAAGTGTTACTAAAGCCGAAAATAAGTCAGAAGAGATTGTAAGATGTATAAAAGTAAAAGATGGTAATAGAATATTTTGCATTGTGAATGGTATCTTTCTCTTCCCGTATATTATTTATTTATTTAAACATGAAAAAAAAATGTTGTTTGTGTAGTATGTACAAGGACACCTGTGGATAATGGGTATGGACAGATCCATTTGAAACCATTAGAACCAATTATGGAAGGATATTAGTTACAAAAAATAACAATGTCAATTAAAGTAGCTTCCATAAATGCCCAGGGTTTGAACTCCCCGGTAAAAAGAGGTCTTCTTTATAGAATGTTAAGAGAGGACAAAATAGACGTGTGTTTTGTACAAGAAACACACTGGAAAGATAACAAAAACCTTCTGGAAATTTTCTAGATTCTTATATATCATGAATGCTAGTATGTTGGTGTTCCAAAACTGTTACAGACAAGCATTATGTTGTTCTTTGCTATATATGGCTTCGGTACTTGCATCCTGTACTCTGCTCACGAATGGATTACTTGCACAGATTCGTGAAACAAATCACGGACCACCGGTCCCTGGCGTGTGCCGCCACTTAACCCCGGTCACCTTTCAAACTACCGAAGGGCCAACCACACTGCGAGGGGAGAGTGTTATCACTTGATCGCCCAGAGAGTTGCAATCTGCAGTTAACCGCAGCTTAATTGACGGCCTCCGGGCATCCCCGTTCGTGCCATATCTCCCGATGGTCAAACTACCGAAAGGGTCACGAACTGGGACCACCTACAGCCTGGCGTGTGGCCTCAATTAGAAAGTTGAGTGTTGCGGTTAACCGCAGGTTAAGTACCCCCTTCACATCCAGCCAGAGAGCGGGGATTTGTGCACAACTCTGGCCGGTACTCGTTTTACGAGTTTGATGCCGAGGTCCCGCTGCCTATTGAATCACTCAAAAACATGGCTGCCATCTCAGGCTCAGGGACCAAATATGCCAACGGACTTTGTAACGAAGAAACTAAGCATATGGTTCGTGGGTTTGAGGCGCTCTTCAGTGAACTATTACACCCAGACCTGGGGCTATAGAATGAATGGTGGAAGTCCCGAATTGTAACTAAAAATGTTGAAGTTATATATTTTTAACCGTTTTTTTGTGTGTAATAAAAACGTGGTGTTTAGGCGCTTGGAGATAATTGTATTGTCAAAGCAATTGGAATCATTATCTCCAAGCTGGGGGGTAACAAATTCAAACGATGCATTGTATTCTGATTGGATTTTGCATAAATACCGAGCCCTGTGTGCCATTAAAGCCAGTTCTTGTTTGACCCTCAAATCGCAGCCTCAACTCGTTTTGTGGGGGAAAGAGTATTCTAGCTGTATAATAGCTAGTGGGATTGTTCTACATTTACAGTATTTGTATGGACTACTAACTGAAGCAGCTCTTCTCTCTCTCTGCACTGGGATCCAGATCATCCAAGTGGTCCAGCTTTCAGCTAGCCTGAGAGTAACCGTAACAGTTGGGTAAGAAGAAAAGAGAAGTTGCCATAATTTGTCCATCCAAACTTAAATTTAAACATATTCACATAGAAAAAGATTAATCCGGAAGATGTTTCATTCTTGTTTGTAAACTGAATGATATCATTTATACCTTAGCTAATTTATCTGCTCCTAATGTATTCTCAGAAAAACTTTCTACAGGAAAGCCTTAAGGAAGATTGAGAAAATCAAAAAAGTGGTGTTAATTATTGGAGGTGACTGGGACACTATTCAGGATGCAAAAATAGATAGAAGATCTAGGGATTTTAAACACTCAATCAATCCTTATAGAACTCGTTGTACCTGGTTTCAGGATATCCTTGCTGAATATTAGTTATTTGACATTGGAGGGTGCAAGATCAGAATGAAAGAGATTTTACTTCTATACCAAAGATGGTATAGTAGTAACAATAGAGTAGGAAAGCCAATATCAAATAAACTCAAACCAGACCGAAAAAAAACACGCAATAAAAAAAGATCATTGACGGTGAAAACACTTGTCTCTCTCCTTATAGTATAGACAAGGTCTTCGCAAAATAGTATACTTTGTTATACAATCTGAAGGAAAACAAATTTTCTCATACCGAACTACAGGCTTTCATTTTAAAACTTAATCTTCCTAAAATAAAACCTGACAAACTAGAAAATTTAAATAAACCTATTGAATCTGAAGAAATCAAAAGAACAATCACTAAGCTTAGCAATGGGAAAGCACCTGGGCCAGATGGTTTCACAGCCTATTTTTATAAATCCTTAAAGACTGTGATAGCTCCTTTACTTTTAAAAATGTTTTCAGACAAAATAGTTTCTAAAAGTTTTTCCTCTGAAATGTTAAATGCAACGATCTCCCCAATGCCAAAACCTGGAAAGGACCCACACTATATATCCAACTACTGTCCGATTTCTCAAAAATCTTGATATAAAAACATTCTCAAAAATATTAGCAGATAGACTTACTCAGACTATTTCAGATCTAATTCATTTGGATCAGTCTGGATTTTTAAGAGGAAGTTTAGCCAGTGACAATATTTGTAAGATCCTGAATTTAATGATAGTAGTAGATAAAAAATCTGTCCCTACACTTTTTATAGCTGTCGACGCCGAAAAGGCATTTGACAGGGTAAATTGGGAATTCTTGTCGGCTACAATTTCTGCTTTTGGGATTGAGGGATCATTTAAAGACTTAACAATGTCCCTATACTCTTCTCCCGTGGCAAAAATATATGGTAATGGCTTAGATTCCGATTGGTTTACTATTAAAAATGGAACTTGTCAGGGTTGTCCATTGGCACCCCTTCTTTATGTTCTTTCTATTGAGCCACTGGCGGTATGTATTAGACAATCTCACAATATAACTGGAGTGTTTTTAAGTGATCAAGAACAAAAAATAACCATGTTTGCCGGTGATATAATCATGACACTAACACACCCTGAGACCTCCTATACCAGATACAATACAACGTATAGAAGAATAAAGTAGATTTTTCCAGCTATAAAATGAATATGCAAAAAATGCAAGTTCTATATTTTAATCTTTCAAGCCCTCAAATAGAAAATTTGAATAATGACCATAAATTTAACTGGTCAATTCGATATTTGGGGATAATTATTAATTTTAATATTGAAGTGTGGATCAATGACAACTATAATACATTCCTTAAAGAATTTAGAAATACTATCTTAAATTGGTCTAAACTACAAATATCATGGCTTGGAAGAATTAATAGTATTAGAGCATACTTACTTCAAAAATTGGAATATCTTTTTTGCACAATTCCCCTTAGAGTCCCAAAGATGACACTTCAGTTATTTCATAGTCTATTTGTACCTTATGTCTGGGGTAATAAGAAACCACAGATCGCGATTAAAGTTATGTCAACAAGATTAGCTGAAGGAGGATGTTCTTTTCTGAATATATTTTATAATTGTGATACTGTAATGTTCTCCCATTTTTTTTAAAATGAGGAAACAGAAATTCAACAACAAAAGCATGGTGTATATATATGAAAAAAGTGTGGTACTTTTGAACCCTTTGGTCTTTTCTGTGTAGATAATAAATTGTTTAAAAATCTACATATTGATAATGTACTTATCTCCCATATTTTCCAATCTATTGAGCCGATAAAGAAATATATATATTTTTTTCTCAAAATTAAATTTCCATAAATGCTCCTTTGGAAATCTTGGAATTTTTTATCCAAGACTTTTATCTGTCTGGTTGGACACTTGGAAACTTGGTAAAAATCCAAGATTGATATGATATTTCATGGATTTGTAGTTTTCTGTACCTACAAGAAAGACTAGGTTTATCAAATAACAAATATTTTACTTACCTAAGAATATTCAATTTCCGTCATAAAACTTCTATAATCAGAGATTCGCCCCTCAATAAGATTCTCTATGGGGAGCTCAATAATAAACCTTTAAGAACTAGAAGGGCCTTGGAAACACTTAATCAATAAGTTAAACTGAACACAGTTATTAAGTGGGAACTTGGTCTAGATAAATCTTTTTCCTGGCAAGATTGGTTAAGATTGGTTAAGCTCATTTGAATTCATAAGGAAAACGATTAATTGTATAAATATACAAGAAACGTTCCTTAAAATCATACACAGATGGTATATGGTCCCCACTAAATTATGCAAATTTCAAACATCAAGGTGTAATGGAAAAGGACATATATATATATATATATATATATATATATATATATATATATATATATATATATATATATATGTATGTATGTATGTATATACATACATACATACAAATCATAGAATATAAAATAAAAATAAAATAAAAATAAATAAAAAACCTTTGGGGTCTTCAAAGCTGTTCATCATTTGCAGCACCTGAATGAATAAAGGGAAATAAAGGATTAGAAATTTGATTACAAAGTTTATTTGTCTATGTGAGTTTGCACTGTTGTAATAATTACAAAACAATATACCTATGTAATAATTTGTAATGTGCTGTTTAATTTATATTTAAATGTAAAATAGTATTGAAATTGCCCCTAACAGTTTATAGTAAAGATTAAAACAACTATCACAAAACAGGAAAGCAAAATCAATCTATAAATAAGTCTTGCTGATTAGTCTGGCAAATACCACATAATGTGGTTTGTTACAAATGTCAGCTAACCCCTTAGTGCTGTTACGGCATTCCACGCCATCCTGCATTTAATGGACTTAAATTCCATTGCAGTGGCATGGAACGGCTTAATGGCTCTCAGCCCCAGCGCCTGGGGTGTACTCCCCTCGGTCACGATCCACTTCTGGGGGACTGGCTGACAGGCCAGGCAGTCCCCCACAGCAAATCAGGCACCTGCAAACGAGCGCTCACATGGGCAATATAGGTGGCTTAGGATCTGCCACAAGGGGGACTACTATAATAATAAAATATATATATACTAACACACCCTGAGACCTCCTATACCAGATACAATACAACGTATAGAAGAATAAAGTAGATTTTTCCAGCTATAAAATGAATATGCAAAAAACGCAAGTTCTATATTTTAATCTATTAAGCCCTCAAATAGAAAATTTGAATAATGACCATAAATTTAACTGGTCAATTCGATATTTGGGGATAATTATTAATTTTAATATTGAAGTGTGGATCAATGACAACTATAATACATTCCTTAAAGAATTTAGAAATACTATCTTAAATTGGTCTAAACTACGGCTTAATGGCTTATATATATACAGGGAGTGCAGAATTATTAGGCAAGTTGTATTTTTGAGGATTAATTTTATTATTGAACAACAACCATGTTCTCAATGAACCCAAAAAACTCATTAATATCAAAGCTGAATATTTTTGGAAGTAGTTTTTAGTTTGTTTTTAGTTATAGCTATTTTAAGGGGGATATCTGTGTGTGCAGGTGACTATTACTGTGCATAATTATTAGGCAACTTAACAACAAACAAATATATATACCCATTTCAATTATTTATTTTTACCAGTGAAACCAATACAACATCTCAACATTCACAAATATACATTTCTGACATTCAAAAACATAACAAAAACAAATCAGTGACCAATATAGCCACCTTTCTTTGCAAGGACACTCAAAAGCCTGCCATCCATGGATTCTGTCAGTGTTTTGATCTGTTCACCATCAACATTGCGTGCAGCAGCAACCACAGCCTCCCAGACACTGTTCAGAGAGGTGTACTGTTTTCCCTCCTTGTAAATCTCACATTTGATTATGGAACACAGGTTCTCAATGGGGTTCAGATCAGGTGAACAAGGAGGCCATGTCATTAGATTTTCTTCTTTTATACCCTTTCTTGCCAGCCACGCTGTGGAGTACTTGGACGCGTATGATGGAGCATTGTCCTGCATGAAAATCATGTTTTTCTTGAAGGATGCAGACTTCTTCCTGTACCACTGCTTGAAGAAGGTGTCTTCCAGAAACTGGCAGTAGGACTGGGAGTTGAGCTTGACTCCATCCTCAACCCGAAAAGGCCCCACAAGCTCATCTTTGATGATACCAGCCCAAACCAGTACTCCACCTCCACCTTGCTGGCGTCTGAGTCGGACTGGAGCTCTCTGCCCTTTACCAATTCATCCATCTGGCCCATCAAGACTCACTCTCATTTCATCAGTCCATAAAACCTTAGAAAAATCAGTCTTGAGATATTTCTTGGCCCAGTCTTGACGTTTCAGCTTGTGTGTCTTGTTCGGTGGTGGTCGTCTTTCAGCCTTTCTTACCTTGGCCATGTCTCTGAGTATTGCACACCTTGTGCTTTTGGGCACTCCAGTGATGTTGCAGCTCTGAAATATGGCCAAACTGGTGGCAAGTGGCATCTTGGCAGCTGCACGCTTGACTTTTCTCAGTTCATGGGCAGTTATTTTGCGCCTTGGTTTCTCCACACGCTTCTTGCGACCCTGTTGACTATTTTGAATGAAACGCTTGATTGTTCGATGATCACGCTTCAGAAGCTTTGCAATTTTAAGAGTGCTGCATCCCTCTGCAAGATATCTCACTATTTGTGACTTTTCTGAGCCTGTCAAGTCCTTCTTTTGACCCATTTTGCCAAAGGAAAGGAAGTTGCCTAATAATTATGCACACCTGATATAGGGTGTTGATGTCATTAGACCACACCCCTTCTCATTACAGAGATGCACATCACCTAATATGCTTAATTAGTAGTAGGCTTTCGAGCCTATACAGCTTGGAGTAAGACAACATGCATAAAGAGGATGATGTGGTCAAAATACTCATTTGCCTAATAATTCTGCACTCCCTGTATATATGTATATATATATATGTGTGTATGTATGTAATTTTTGATCCTGAGGAAAGCCCAGAGTGGGGCTGAAACGTAGATCTTTCTCTCTTTTTAATGTATATCTAATAAAGCTATTTTGATTTTATACGAAGACCGAGGAGTGCAGTCATCCCTATTGGATTTGCTATATGCATCAGCCAGTTGACTTTGGCACCCGGCAATACCTAAGGAAAGTGTGAGTGCCAGGAATATATATATAATATATATAAAAATACACTTAGAATAAAAATACATATATATATATATATTTATTTATAAACTAAATAAAAAACGTACACTAAAAAATATAAATAAAATGAAAATATAAATAAACAAATAGAGATGTAATTTCATTCTTTTAACATCAAATAAAATAATTAATCTGTCAGACGACACTCTTCAGCTCCGGCATATCTCGTTACTAGGTAAGGGCTTATTTTTTGTACTGACTCCATCACGTAAACCACCTATTTTTCCACTTGGTGGCCATCTTGATTGACAGCACCACTGTGGGTGGAGCCAATCCCTGTTACCAGGAGGAGGGGCTTGGTATCCCCTTATTTGCCGCCGCGCGCTGCGCATGAACAATAGCTCCAGCTCCAGCTTTTCAAACGTGGCCGTGACCACTGCACCTCAGCACTTTCATCATCATCATTTTGCACTTTGAACTTGCACTCTGCCCAGGCGGGGAAGACCGCGGGCATCACTGTTTATATTTTCATAAACCACCTATTTTTCCACTTGGTGGCCATCTTGATTGACAGCACCACTGTGGGCGGAGCCAATCCCTGTTACCAGGAGGAGGGGCTTGGTATCCCCTTATTTGCCGCCGCGCGCTGCGCGGAGCGCAGCGGGCGCAGGCGGCACTCCGGCGGCGCGCCAGAGGCGCGCCAGAGGGAAGCCCGTCTGTGCCCGTCCGTGCCCCGGACGGGCGGGACGGGCGGACCAACGACAATTTAATTACCTCTTATTTGTTTTTATTAATTTTCCCCCCTATTTTTATTCTCTTATTGTTTATCTATTTATCTTTTAATGCTGTTATTTTTATTTTTATTTTGGTAATTTTAACCTGTCTTCAACTGTAAGTGTTACTCTACGCATTTTTTGCTATTGATCATTTTTGCTAAAAGTTAAGATCGCATATTTTTGACAATTGGCAAACCTGATCGTTATCTGTTATTGTTATATATAATCTGCAGATTGTGCATCAGTTGTTGAAACCTTGTAGCAACATGAGTAACTTGAATTACTCTGCCTCTGATTTGAAGGCTTTAAATACTAATGGCCCAATAGATATTCGTACTGCTCTCAAATTAAAGAAAAATAAAATATTATCTCACTATGGAAGCTCCCAGATTAAAACTATTCTTAATTTGGCTAGCAACCTTAGCAAGACTAATAATACTCTAAAGAGTAATCATGGCCCGTCTTTTAAGGGTGCTCTATTGAATGCCCGCTCAGCAATTAAGAACGCTGAGGCCATCAATATTGTAATTAAGGATAACAACCTTGATTTTTTGTTTTTAACAGAAACATGGTTTTCTCCCTCAACCCCACCTCGTCTTGATGAACTGGCCCCCCCTGGATATCACATACTTATGTGTAATCGGGCCACAAGAAGAGGCGGGGGGATTGCGATTATTTTTAAAAAACATCTTAAAATCAGTGAAATTGAGATGGAGGTGACATCCTTCACCACATTTGAATATCTCTTTCTCCTATGGCAGCGTACTGAGAGGGAAACGGCAGGTCTAGCTCTTATTTATCATCCGCCTAATACTAGTACCCCCGTCTTTATGGAGGAGATATCTGAACTGCTAACTACTATAAGTCTTAAGTTTACCTCCTCCATCATTTTGGGAGACTTTAACTTATGGGCTGATTCTCCTATGGACTCTCATGCCCAGAGTTTAATACTCTATGCTAAAAACATAGGGTATAACCAAGCAGTATCCGGCCCTACACATAGAACCGGACATACACTAGATTGGATTTTCCACAATGGGTTGATTTGCTTGACTGCCACTCCTCAACCCATGGCCTGGAGTGATCATAACTTGATCAAGTTTGAGGCAGTAGGTGTTGAAATGAAGAAAATCCCCCACATCCCAAAAAGAAATAATATCTGTTCATGGTCTCGAGATATTTCCAAAGTCACCGGACCTCTTCTTAGCACAACTTTTTCCAGCAAAATGGACCCTATTAAATTTCATGATTCCCACACAGTAGAAGAGAAAATCTTACTGTTTAATTCAGTGATTGTAGAGTCAATAGAACTTCTAGCCCCGATGAAAAAAACTTGTCTAGTAAGACAAGTAGATAAAAACCCTCCCTGGTTTAATCAGGTTACCAGGGAGATGAAATGGCGATGTCGAGCAGCTGAAAAACAGTGGAGAAAAGATTACAATACCGATCTTAAATTGGAATATTTAAAATCTTTAAAATTATATAAATCTAGTATTAAAAATACGAAAAAACGGAGGTCGGAGCCAACAGCCGAACCGTCTGGTCGCACTCACCGCGAGCTCCGCAAGCTTTCAGCTTAAAAACGGCAAAAAACGACTATATTTAACCTCTACTCACCTAAATAAGCCCTACTCACCGTGTCCAACTGGCAGAGATGGGCAGAAAAAACAAAAAACAGAAGCCTGAGCAGCCCAGACCCGGCATGAGCATCGGAGATCTGTGGCGGCGCGCACATGGCGCCCAGGAGCACGATGTGGCCTCGTACACCGACTACTTCGAGGAGTCAGATGAACAACCATCGGACCCTGAGGAACCATGCTCACCCACTAAACAGACACCACCGCAGCCCGCACAGCAGCCGGACTCAACCCCGATAACAAAAGCAGTGATGCAAGAACTGCTGGCGGAACTCCGTCGAAATATACAGACGGACGTAGCGGACATAAGAAGGGACATACAGGGCCTGACAGGCCGCACGGTCTCCCTGGAGCAGGACACCCGCAACCACTCGCAGCAAATAACCGGGCTGCAACAAGAAATACAATCACTGCGACTCCAGCACAGGGCCTTGGACCTAAAGATGGCGGCAATGGAGGACGCACGCCGCGCTCAAAATATTAAAATAAGGGGCATAGCAGACTCCATACTGGATGCAGAACTACCACATTACATAAGGCGCCTGATGACCACACTGCTCCCACCGAGGCAGGCCAAAGGACTGTGCCTAGATGGAATATTCAGAATCCCCAAGCCGGCAACGGCCCCGGCAACAGCCCCAAGGGACCTGATTGTCAGGTTCCAGAAACGGCAAGATAAAATGGCTGTCCTGGCCGCCATTAAGGACAGCGCACCATATGCTTTCGAGGGCATGGCCCTCACTTTTTATGCGGATCTATCCAGGGGCACCATGGTCTGGCGAGCATCCCTTAAACCTTTCACATCCCTGCTACGCACGCATAACATCACCTACCGGTGGCGCCCGACCCACAAGCTTCAGGTGACACACGGAACAGCTATCATCTCGATAACGGACCTGCAGGAAGCGACGACGCACCTTTCATCACTGGGCCTTCAAGCAGACCTGACGCAGCAACCCCGCTCAGCTTCCCACCCCCACCAATGGAACCCAGCAACCTCAGGAACATTTGTCCCAAGGGGATCCAACCACGCGCCGAAGACAACGGCCCCGGCCTGACTACTCCCTGCAGACCAGCAGAACCACGCCAAACACTCCAACTGCAACCCTGGGGGTGCCGGAGGACTGTTCATAGTTTGCTGATTTTAATTTGTTGATTACCTGTTTTGTTTGCACCTTTCCATTGAGGTTCCCACGCGCCCACAGGGACACCCCCACTGCCACTTAGCACTCAGCCACACATAGCCCTACCGCACCCACGACCTTCCAAGAGGCCGGGATAATGGCCCTCACTTAACACCATCACCCACCGATACTGATTCCCAAAGGGAAAGGTGGGAGACATGTAGAAAACTCCCTGTGTCTAAGGCAGTTCGCCTCCCCCCACTAGCACAGCTTACACCAGGCTATACAAACGGAGTACCGGGCAATTGCCCACTACTCTCCAAACATTCGTCTCACACACTATCAACCTATTGCTCAGACACCTAGTCTTTCATACGCCCATGGCTCACCTTGTCAGCGGCACACAAAAGAGACACTACCCTGCTCCTCAAGCATTCACACAGGTTGTTCAAGTTCGCCGTGACTTAGCTGAGTGATATATGCCTGTTTTTTTTTTTTTTTGCTTTTTTTATATACATATATATGTTTAATTCTGCTTGTTGCATATATACCTCCCTCGCTGATCTCTTGATCTTCCTATCTGGAAACGAGGGTGCCAACTGATCAACCGATCAGCAATGACTGTCACTCACATCGTTTTGCCTATTAACTGTTATACCGCATTGTTGAATACAGATGGTAGCCGCACATTAGACTTATATATGCGCGTAACACTGTCACACATAGCTGTGCAGCACAGCCAAGGTGCACATAGCCTGACCAGCATGCTTACAGCACAAAACCTGAGACAGACCAACAGGAATTTAGTCATTGACCACATATATTTAATTTTAGTATATGCAATGATTCCTCTACTATTACTCTTTACTTATATATAAAAATTTGTGCAGAACCCTCCATATGCTGACCAACTGTTAACAAATGCTTAAGTATATGCTTGTCAAAGCTGTTGGGGCATGACAAGCCCACCTGTTATGATTTTCATGCACGCAAAAATAAAGAATTTAAAAAAAAAAAAAAAAAATACGAAAAAACAATATTTCACAGATAAGATTACAAAAGCGAAAAACTCAGCGGCAGAGCTTTTTCGCACAACAAACCTCTTAGCAAACCCTAACTGTTCGCTTCCTCAAGAAGAAACATCTCAAAAGTTTTGTGAATCCCTTTCTCACTTTTTTAAACAAAAAATTGATCTAATTAGGAGCAACATAGTGGTGGAACCTGATGCAGAAATTTTTACACCCTATGATGGCTCGATGTTCTCGAATTTTAAACCCGTCAGTACATCTGAGATCTTGATCATCCTCAAGTCTCTCAGGGCATCGTCCTCATCGCTGGATCCCTGCACTGCTCAGCTGGTGAAGGATGCCGCTGATGCTTTGGCCCCCTATATTGCAGACATTGTTAGTATGTCATTTGCCACCGGAGTTGTTCCTGGCATTCTGAAGCAGGCTGTGGTTATTCCTCTGCTGAAGACACCAACTGTGCCACGCTCCGAGTTGAGCAACAATCGACCTATTTCCACCTTGCCTTTTTTGGCCAAGATCATCGAGAGAGCGGCGGTATGGCAAATTCAGCCTCACCTGGAATCTAATCACATTCTGGATGACTTCCAATCGGGATTTCGACCTGGTAGAGGGACAGAAACTGCCCTGGTTAAAGTCCACGACGATCTCCTGTGGGCCTTGGACAGAGGGGAGGAAATTGCCCTGGTACTCCTGGATTTATCGGCGGCCTTCGATACCATCGATCATGATAGATTGACAGAGAGGCTACTTACTGTGGCTGGTGTGGATGACAGGGCGCTGACTTGGGTGACCTCGTTTCTCCACGACAGGGTTCAAAGGGTAAAATTGGGGACATCTTACTCCTCTAACATCTCCCTGACGTGTGGAGTCCCCCAGGGTTCGGCTTTATCTCCAATCCTGTTTAACATCTATATGAGGCCACTGACCCATATCATCCGCCGCCACATGCTTCCCTATCATATCTATGCCGACGATACCCAGTTGTACTTTCGCCTGGCCAAGAAAAAGGAGGATCAAATCAATCTTTCCTCCTGCCTACAGGATATCCAGTCGTGGATGGGAGCCAATTATCTAAAACTTAATGGCTCCAAAACTGAATGCATCATCTTCAGTAACCAGGAGGTGAATAGTATCTTTCCCTCATGGCCGGACTCGTTTTCTCCATCTCCGAGTCCTGCCACCAAGGTCAGAGATCTGGGAGTCATTTTCGACTCCAGGTTGACACTGAAGCCCCAGATTAATCAGGTGGTAAGCTCTTGCCACTACCACCTGAAGCTTCTGAGGTCTATTTTTTAGATTCATTACCCCCTCCGATCAAATCTCGGTGGTCAACGCCATCTTCGGTAGCCGATTGGACTACTGCAATGCTCTGTACCTTGGACTGCCTCAGAACATCATACACAAGCTACAGTTGATACAAAACGCAGCTGCAAGGCTACTTACGGGTGTGGCCCGCAATGACCATATCACTCCATCATTAAGAGCCTTGCACTGGCTGCCCGTTCGTGAACGGGTTCTGTTTAAAAATGGTTGTTTGGTATATAAGGCAATCCATGGTATGGGACCAGACTATCTGAAGGATAAATTCACACGCTATGCTCCCAGTCGATCCTTGAGATCGGCTGATTTAGCCTTATTGAAGATTCCAAATTTTAAAAAGAAAAAGTGCGGAGGGAGAACGAGTGATGTTCAGGGAGCGCAATTTTGGAACTCCCTGCCTCTGACATTAAGACTTGAGAATGATCTACTGAAGTTCCGCCGGAGCTTAAAAACAGTTTTATTTGCTCAGGCGTATGGGATGACATGAAATTTTTAACTTGGTTCAAATGCATGTGATTATAATGCTGTTGTTTTGCTGGATATTGTTTTGTCTGTTTTTATTGCTGGTATGCGCATCAAGACCCTATGGGTAATAAGACTGCGTTTTCTTAAGAATTTTTAATAAATAAATAATAATAAATAAGTTTAATTGGTCTAAAGACATCAATTTGTTTGATGGAAAGTTGGCCCTTAACATTATACATACCAAAAAAGATTTTGTACTTGCTAACGATTTAGGTCTCACATTACAAGATTATTGATTGGCTCAGCCCCTGACTGACCTCTTACTTGAACAAGACTCATCAAACCCATTAACTTTAAACCCCAAAGCTGGTTCACTCCAAAATTTAAAGATACACCTCATGTCAACCTTTTCGTAAGGCTCTTAACCCCTTCAGGACGGAGTCAATAGTGCACGTTCTGATCAAAACAAAACGTAAACAAAAACTAGAATTTACGCTATATGTCTGTTCAACCGTAGTTCCCCTCTTTCTTATTATATGCACCCACACTTATTATATATCATTTTGTTCAGGAGAAACAGGGCTTTAATCTATCATTAACTATTCATATATGGAACATAATTTATTATGAATATAGTAAAAAAAATGTGAGAAAATAAGATTTTTTTTTACATTTGCATTTCCGTCTGACATTTTAACTGTGAATGTCATAACACTGTAAGGTTTTACTGCACAAAAATGCACATATTTGTAATCAGCGATGTCTCACGAGTACAACAGTACCCCCCATTAAAAGGTTTTATGTTGTTTTGGAAAGTTACAGGGTCAAATATAGAACATTCCATTTTTAAATTGAAATTTTCCAGATTAGTAATGTTACCTTTGAGACGGTGTGGTAGCTCAGGAATGAGAATTACCCCCATAATGGCATAGCATTTGAAAAAGTAGACAAGCCAAGGTATTGAAAGTGGGGTATGTTTAGTCTTTTGTAGTAGCCACTTAGTCATAAACACTGGCCAAAGTTAGCGTTCATATTTGTTTTTGTGTGAAAAAAGCAAAAAACAAATATTTGGCCAGTGTTTGTGACTAAGTGGCTACTTAGAAAGACTGGACATACCCCACTTGCAATACCTCGGGTTGTCTACTTTTGCAAATGGTATGCCATCATGGGGGTAATTCTCATTCCTGGGCAACATAACCAATCTGGCAAATTTCAATGTGAAAAAAATGAAATGCAAGCCTTATATGTGACTCTCTAACTTTCCAAAACACCATAAAACCTGTACATGGGGGGTACGCTTATTCTCGGGAGACTTCACTAAACACAAATATTAGTGTTTTAAAACAGTAAAACATATTACAACAATAATATAGACCATAAAAGTGCCGTTCGCTTGTAAAAAATGTGAAAAACTTAACTTTTACTTAAAATATTATCGTTGTAATACAATTTACCAGTTTGAAACACTAATATTTGAGTTCAGCGAAGTCTCCCGAGTAAAACAGTACCCCCTATGTACAGGTTTTATGGTGTCTTGGAGAGTTACAGGGTCAAATATAGTGCTTGCAAATTAAATTCTCTGCACTTTCTCCCTTTGTTGTCAGGCATGTCAATCAAATTTTAATTAATCAAATCACATAATTACGTTAAAAGATTATTTAAATATACACGTAGTTAATATATATGCATTTAAAGGTATTTAAATTCTACGTGTATACTAATGTAATCTTTTATGTAATTATATGTATTTATCTATATATATATATATATATATTTGCGGTTGTGACGAACCCTGCTGCATAGACCTGTATTGCTGGTTCGTCTGTTTTCATTGGATTCGTGGATTTCCTGTCCGTATGCTGTTGTTCGTACGTTTTCTAAAGTACCGATTGAAACTACCGAACATCGGCCACCCAGGAGAGGAGTGTGCGGCTCATTAACACCTTGACCACAAATTAGAACGTTGTGGTTAACCGCAAACACCTCTCCATTCCATTTCGTACGGGTGGTCGTCGTTCGTATGCCGAACACGAGGCGGCGGCCATTTTGGACACGAGGCGAATCAGCGGTGTTCGGTGCAAAACCCATGGATCTAAAAACGGACTCTTTATCTACCGAACACCGCTGGAGACGGCCGTCTCCCCTTCTATTCCCTTGGAGGCATACGAACACTGTTCCGTTCGGGAGTTTCTTTCATCCGTATGAACTTACCCAGATAGCCGTCCCATGGAGTCATTCGTATACCGAAGGACTTATGAGAGACTTTGACTCCATGACGATTGGACTGTGTACATCGGACCTGAGCGCTATTCGGTAGGAATATGCCCTCGGATCCAGGCTATCTGGGGATACGTTGCACGAACACTATATATTCGGTACTTCTGATTTTATGTATTTTATTGCATTTTTTGTGTTTGGTTTTAAAATGGCGATGGTTCCTATCCTCGGAGTTAATTAGGTTTCTCCCTAATTATCTCCAGGATAGGAAAAGATGTATTATGGGTAAAATGGGAAGGGCTTGTGTTATAGCCACTGTGATTGGCTACTGTTTAATATATTTTACAGTCTTCCACCAGGTCCCCTAGGGGAGTGTCTACCTGGTGGAGACCTGCATAAATACTGGGCAGGTAGCCCCCATTAAACACATTCTGCTTGACCTTCAAAACGGAGCTTTGTCTCGTTTGTGGAGGGATTGACTATTGGGACAGCGTTTTCGTTTATTTCTAGCTGTGGAAGGATTTCGGATGGATTGCTGATCGGGAGTTACCGCATTCGTATGCTCCGTTCGGGAGTTTTATGATCGGTTATACTGGAATTGCATTTTTGGAGAAAGGGGATTATCGACTAAACGGCGGCTTCACTCTCCAGGCGGTGAGTGTCGTAACAATTGGTGGCAAGCGACGGGATGAATCCCACCGCCCTGAAGGCCAGCTACACACCCCGGATTGGAAATGCAATATGAGGAATTAAGGCGTGCTACCCTTAAAGACATTTTGGAGCGCAGAGGACGATCAGCGAGCAATCTCAAGAAAAGAGAGATTATTGCTATATTGGTAGAGATGGATACAGCACAGGGAAGGGAGATAGCTAATGTGCCTGGCCTGCTGGATTTAACACCCGAGGAGATAGCGTTTAACCGGGCAGTTCAGATAAGGCTGGCACACTTTGGCCCCAACCCTGCAGCGGATATTGTGGTGCAAGTACAAGCCGCAGTGGCAGCACAACAGGCGCTCCAGAGAAGCGGAGCTGCAGCAGCAGAGGTACCCCATAATAATAATGGGAAGAAAAAGGTACCATTTGCTGCTTTTAGAAATTGTATTGAGACTGAAGGAGAGATAGACGGGTTCCTGGCGGACTTTGAACGACAGTGTGCTTTACACCAGGTGCCCGCAGAAGAATGGGTTCCTATCCTCTCTGGGAAATTATCTGGCCGGGCCAGTGAAGCTTTTCGGGCCATCCCAGAGGAGGAACTCACTAGCTACCGGGCGGTAAAAGATGCCCTTTTGGCCCGGTACGCTGTTACCCCTGAGGCGTACCGGAGGCGATTCCGGGACAATAATAAACAGGCTGGTGATTCCTATGTGGATTGGGCATGCCGGGTACACCGCACGGCAGCCCACTGGATGACAGGGTGCCGAGCGGTAACTGGGGAAGAGGTGCTGCAAGTGTTCCTGCTAGAACACTGCTTTGACAAGTTACCTGCAGGAGTTCGTGAGTGGGTCAGGGACCGTAAACCCGCTACCTTCCATGAAGCTGCTCGTCTGGCTGACGAATACACTGATGCCCGTAAGCTCGATCAGACAGCAGCCAAGGTCCCTGCCCGAGTGGAATACAAACCGGCAGCACCTCCAACCACCAACATATATCACCCCCCAGCACAACGTACCCCCGCTATGCCGTCATCAACCAACCATGGGCAGTCAGCCCGATTCAACAAACGGGGTTACTCCAACCAGGTCCAGTGCTATGGATGCAAGCAGATGGGACATAAAAGACCAGAATGCCCCTTAAACAATGCCAACCAAGCACAGTCCTGGAGAAACCCAGCCGGCGGAGCCCAGCAGCCACCTCAGCCTTCTGCTCACTGCCTTGAGCAGGAGGAGTTTTGGGGTTTCCTTCACGAAGCAGACCCAGTACAAGCAGCTCAGCAGGACAACCGCCAACACCACAGGCAGACCGTTAAGTTGAATGGGAAAGAGGTCACTGGTCTAAGAGACACCGGAGCTACTGTGACCTTGCTCCAAAAGAACCTGGTTTCGGAACACCAACACACCGGGAATACTGTGGCAGTAAGGGTGGCAGGAGGCGCCGTGTTCCGCCTGCCTGTTGCCCGGGTTCATTTGGACTGGAGAGTGGGAGCAGGACATGTGAATGTGGGGGTTATGAAGGACTTGCCTGCCGATGTTTTGCTGGGAAATGATTTGGCCCCTCTGATTTCTGCCTATGCTACTATGGGACCTGGCGAAGCCAATCCAGTGACTACCCGTGCTCAGACCCGTGCTGCTGGAACCGGCCCACCTGCTGCTGAGACCCAGGTAAGAACCGATTCCCCGACTGACCCCCCAGGGCAGACGTTAGCTAGTTGGGATTCCCCAGAGGAGTTCGGGAGGGAAACCCAGACAGACCCATCTCTCCAGAGGTATAGGGGCAGAGCAGACACTGGAGAAGAAGGAGCAGAGGGGGAGCGGTATGAGTGGGTGGGGGACAGGTTATATCGGATCCCTAAGCCGTCCCAGAAAAGTGTTGCCCCTCCGCCGAATCGACAGCTGGTAGTGCCCGCGAAATACCGGCGGGAGATTCTGCGGATAGGGCATGATGTTCCGCTAGCCGGACATCTAGGGTCCCGCCGCACAGGCCATAGGATTATGCAGAATTTTTTTTGGCCAGGAATTAACCAGGCTGTGCGGATATATTGTAGCACGTGTGACACTTGTCAACGGGTAGGGAAGCGGGGGGACCACCCAAAAGGTAGGCTTATGTCAATGCCTATTATTGGGGAGCCCTTTGCCCGCATAGCCGTTGATATTGTGGGTCCACTGGCCAGGGCTAGTCCATCTGGGAAGAAATACATTCTCACCGTGGTGGACTATGCCACTCGCTATCCAGAGGCAGTAGCGCTGTCTAACATAGAGGCAGAGACAGTTGCTGATGCCCTGGTTAGGATTTTTACCAGGGTCGGGTTCCCTCAAGAGATCCTCTCTGACCAGGGAACCCAATTTACCGCTGTGCTCACCCAGCAGCTGTGGAGGGTATGCGGCATTAAACCGATACTTAGTTCCCCATACCATCCACAGACTAACGGTCTCTGCGAGCGATTTAATGGCACCCTCAAACAGATGCTGAGGACCTTTTCTGACACTTGCCGGGACTGGGAGCGATTCCTGCCTCATCTGTTGTTTGCCTACAGAGAGGTGCCCCAGGAATCTACTGGGTTCTCCCCCTTTGAGCTGCTTTATGGGAGAAGGGTCCGCGGACCCCTAGATCTCATTAGAGGCCACTGGGAGGGGGAGACGGAGCAGGAAGGGACCCCCATAGTGCCATATGTTCTGGAACTTCGGGACCGCATGGAGAAACTGTCTCTGA
This sequence comes from Pelobates fuscus, assembly GCF_036172605.1. Lineage (NCBI taxonomy): Eukaryota > Metazoa > Chordata > Amphibia > Anura > Pelobatidae > Pelobates > Pelobates fuscus. The sequence goes on along the minus strand of NC_086318.1, from coordinate 269,817,610 downwards.
TGGTAAGAGAGAACCTCCAGGTGGCCCAGGGGAGACAGAAGGAATGGTACGATCGGGGTGCCCGACAGCGAGTATTCCAGGTTGGGCAGAAGGTACTAGTGCTCAAACCTGTGAAGGCGAACAAGATGCAGGCATCTTGGCAGGGCCCGTATAAAGTGTTAGCTCAGGTGTGTGATACTACTTACCTTATAGCCAGCTGTTCAGATGACAGGATCCAGCGATCCTTTCATGTGAACATGCTAAAGGAGTATCAGGAACGACCTGAGGATGTAGCTGCAGTATGTGCCCCCGCTGCAGACGATACCGAAAGCTTACCCTTACCTGACCTATTAGCAAGAGGTGCCCAGATGGATCTGACTGATCTCGTACAGCTAGGGGACAGGTTAAGCCCCGCAGAGAAGGGACAGGCGAAACAGCTTCTGTGGGAGAAGCAGGCGACGTTCTCCCAAGAACCCGGCTACACTACCCTAGCTGTACATAAGGTAGAGACCCCTGGACAGAACCCCTTACGACAGCCCCCTTACCGTATCCCTGAAGCAGTCCGAGAAGGAATGCGGAAGGAGATAGAGGAGATGACCCAGCTTGGGGTCATCGAGCACTCCGATAGCCCTTGGGCCTCCCCTGTAGTCCTGGTGCCTAAGAAAGATGGGACCACCCGGTTCTGTGTGGACTACAGGAGGCTCAACGAGCGGACCACCACTGACGCCTACCCGATGCCACGGGTAGACGAATTATTAGACCGCATTGCCAGGGGACGCTATCTGACCACCATAGACTTGTGTAAGGGCTACTGGCAGATTCCCCTGGCCAAGGACGCTATCCCCAAGTCGGCCTTCGTCACCCCCTTTGGCTTATACCAATTTAAGGTTATGCCATTTGGGATGAAGAATGCCCCAGCTACCTTCCAACGGATGGTGGACAGGCTTCTTGATGGCTTCCAGGAATTTGCTTGTGCATACCTGGATGATATTGCGATCTACAGTGAGTCCTGGGAGGAACACCTGGTGCACGTAGGGGTAGTACTGGATAAAATTCGGGCCGCTGGCCTGACATTGAAGCCAGAAAAGTGTCATCTAGGCATGGCTGAGGTACAATACCTAGGTCACAGGGTGGGGTGTGGGAGCCAGAGACCAGAGCCGGCCAAGATAGAGGCAGTAGCAAACTGGCCCACACCTATCACTAAGACCCAGGTATTGGCCTTCCTAGGGACAGCAGGGTATTACAGACGCTTTGTCCCCGACTACAGCTCTATAGCTAAACCCCTGACAGACCTGACTAAGAAGAACCTCCCTAAGCAGGTCCTGTGGTCTCCAGCTTGTGAAGCTGCGTTTCAAGCACTTAAGCAGGCTCTCGTGAATGCCCCTGTCCTGGCTGCCCCACTTCCTAACAAACGTTTTCTCGTCCATACAGATGCTTCCATGTATGGACTGGGGGCTGTGCTAAGCCAGGTCGGGGAAGATGGAGGAGAACACCCTGTCGCATATCTCAGTCGAAAGCTGTTACCCCGGGAAGTGAGTTATGCGGCAGTGGAGAAAGAATGTTTGGCCCTGGTCTGGGCATTGAAAAAATTGAGTCCCTATTTGTATGGACAGGAATTTTCCCTTATCACGGACCACAATCCCCTTGTTTGGCTTAACCGGGTCTCAGGAGACAATGGTAGACTGCTGCGGTGGAGTTTAGCATTACAACCATATAACTTCACCATCAGCTACCGACCCGGTAAGCAGAATGGGAATGCAGATGGGTTATCACGGCAAACCGACATCCTTGCTACCTCCTAGTCCGGTCATCCCCAAGTTGACCCGCTAAAGGGCCAAGCCGGGTCTGCCGGAGTGTTCCACAAGGGGGGAGCCGTGTGACGAACCCTGCTGCATAGACCTGTATTGCTGGTTCGTCTGTTTTCATTGGATTCGTGGATTTCCTGTCCGTATGCTGTTGTTCGTACGTTTTCTAAAGTACCGATTGAAACTACCGAACATCGGCCACCCAGGAGAGGAGTGTGCGGCTCATTAACACCTTGACCACAAATTAGAACGTTGTGGTTAACCGCAAACACCTCTCCATTCCATTTCGTATGGGTGGTCGTCGTTCGTATGCCGAACACGAGGCGGCGGCCATTTTGGACACGAGGCGAATCAGCGGTTTTCGGTGCAAAACCCATGGATCTAAAAACGGACTCTTTATCTACCGAACACCGCTGGAGACGGCCGTCTCCCCTTCTATTCCCTTGGAGGCATACGAACACTGTTCCGTTCGGGAGTTTCTTTCATCCGTATGAACTTACCCAGATAGCCGTCCCATGGAGTCATTCGTATACCGAAGGACTTATGAGAGACTTTGACTCCATGGCGATTGGACTGTGTACATCGGACCTGAGCGCTATTCGGTAGGAATATGCCCTCAGATCCAGGCTATCTGGGGATACGTTGCACGAACACTATATATTCGGTACTTCTGATTTTATGTATTTTATTGCATTTTTTGTGTTTGGTTTTAAAATGGCGATGGTTCCTATCCTCGGAGTTAATTAGGTTTCTCCCTAATTATCTCCAGGATAGGAAAATATGTATTATGGGTAAAATGGGAAGGGCTTGTGTTATAGCCACTGTGATTGGCTACTGTTTAATATATTTTACAGTCTTCCACCAGGTCCCTTAGGGGAGTGTCTACCTGGTGGAGACCTGCATAAATACTGGGCAGGTAGCCCCCATTAAACACATTCTGCTTGACCTTCAAAACGGAGCTTTGTCTCGTTTGTGGAGGGATTGACTATTGGGACAGCGTTTTCATTTATTTCTAGCTGTGGAAGGATTTCGGATGGATTGCTGATCGGGAGTTACCGCATTCGTATGCTCCGTTCGGGAGTTTTATGATCGGTTATACTTGAATTGCATTTCTGGAGAAAGGGGATTATCGACTAAACGGCGGCTTCACTCTCCAGGCGGTGAGTGTCGTAACAGCGGTTATTTGTATTTTATATATAGATAGATATATATAGAATGTCATTCTAAGTGTATTTTGTTACCGATATATATATATATTAATAACAAAATACAGTTAGAATGAAATTGCATATGCATATATAATTTATATAAAATTTTGTTTCAATATTTTATTTATTTATTTTATTATTTTATTTATGTATTATTTTAATTATACGTATTTATATATAATATATATATCTACATCTATTATATATATAATATATATACATATTATATATATGTAACGTCATTCTAAGTGTATTTTAATATTAATATATATACTTATATTAATATTAAAATACACTTTGTATGACGTTACATATATATAATATGTATATATATTATATTTGTGGTCGTGGCAATATAGCCGTACATGAGATCATAGCATATAATAGCATAAATACCAAGTAGTTGGAATTAGTCGGTTGTGGTGTGCCGAAACCGACAGAGCAGTAGGCCTGTAAAAAGTGGGCCCACCTTAGAGGGTGTTTGTAATAGAGGGAGTGGCGGGTGGGGTGACTCGCCAGACCATTGACGGTAATGTGAGAGTGGATTGGCAGCCATTTTATAGGGAAACCAAGCCCCTCCCACAACTACAGGCCAAGCCTTCATATTTGTGGTCGTGGCAATATAGCCGTACATGAGATCATAGCATATAATAGCATAAATACCAAGTAGTTGGAATTAGTCGGTTGTGGTGTGCCGAAACCGACAGAGCAGTAGGCCTGTAAAAAGTGGGCAAAAATAAAATACCATAAGACATAATACGTTGACCAAAATCTTTATTTAGATAAGTCACAGAAAGCTAGTCTTAATTCTTTAACAGGATTGGGTATGTATAGAGTATAAGCGGAAGATTTCCAGCGTCCCATTGTTTTGATGATGTGCGGAGGTATGTGGTTAGCAGAGGCTGTAGATGCTGCCCCGATTCGAAAAGAATGACCTGAAAATTGACTAGGGCTCAAGCCGAGTCTAGTCAACAGCAGTCTTACATAGAGCATAAACCTTGCTGTAGTTAGAACGTTACCGCAAAGGTTGTAATGGTTGTTTGTGGAGTGATTGTAGATAATTGTAAAAATGTTGTACCGGGCACCATTTGTTATGAGTAGGGTACAAGGGGATCGTAACGGTATGACCCATGGTGCTGGTTTTTGAGTGTTTAAGTATGAGTAGGTAATGGTTGTTCTGTTTCTCTAAGTCCATGGTTCTTAAGTAATCGGGGGTCGTAATAGTCCTAGTTGTGCATTCGTTGGGACGGAGGAATCCATAAAAATCTAGATATATGGCTGTCTTTATTACCGTGTTTGTCCTAGGCTCAAAGGGAGAGGAATCTAACAAGTTGACTAGTGCATGAAATATATGGTTATCTATAGGTAGTCGTTTTGCGGGGACATGTGTGTCTAATTTTTTAATGCCTCTAAGAACTGTCTTGATTTGATATGAGGACAGGAAACTCGTGGCCTTGGGTTGTTGAATAAGCATGTGGTGTTGAATTCCCGTGAGGTATAGTTTAATAGTATTAAATGATAGTTTAAGGTTGATGTGGCAAAAAGAAGTGAAACCCAATATTGATTCTATCGTGAACATGTCGTGAATGTGAAAATCGGTGATGAATTTCCTGAATATGTGAAATGCTCTGTCGTAAGTGTTTCTAGTATTTACAGAAAGTGCCAGGTGAGAAATGTGACGTGCGTGAATTAACAAAGCTTTTAATCCATTATCATGTCTGTGAAAAGTGGGGCTGGAGTTGCCCGTCTGGAGGCGGTGGGCAGTGTCGTGAAGAATTCCTGAAAACGAAATCGAGACAAGTGATCAGCACCGATGTTTGTGCACCCTGGAACGTGAATACATGTTAGAAAGAATTGACAAGTGGCTGCTACCCATGTGAGTCGTCTCAAGAGCCTCATAATTACCAGGGATGATGACCGGCCTTTATTGACAATATGGCAATATGGCAAGTAGCCATATTATCAGAATGGCACCAAACCGTGTGACCGGACCACTGGTGGCCCCAGGTAACGGCCGCCGCCACGATGGGGTACAACTCGAATAAAGCTGAGGTCTCTGTGAATTTTGTGAGTGATTTGACCTCAGTTGGCCACGGCCCCCCGAGCCATTGGTCTCCACATATGGCTGCAAACCCTGTGCTTGCTGCAGCGTCTGTCCATAGTGTAGGGGAAGTGTCTGAGTAAGGTGGTATAAACATGGCACGCCCGTTCCAAGAAGTGAGGAAAATTCTCCACATGCGCAAATCGGATGTTGCATGGCTGTCTAATGAAATGTAAGATGTGTCTGAGGTAAATTGTGGAAATAGTGATAGCAAATGTGAAATAAATGATCTCCCCTGGGGAATGATTCTCATTGCAAAATTAAGCGATCCCAGCAATGATTGTAGGTCTTTTTTTGTGCAACAACCTTGCTGTAGGTAATGGTCAATGCTTGCCAGGATACGCTCAATTTTCTCATGAGGGAGGCTAGCCTGCATGTGTACTATGTCTAGTTGTATCCCCAGAAATTGCATCTGAGTGTCGGGCCCCAGGGTCTTGTGGGGGGAGACTGGGATAGAAAGTGACTCAAATAATGCCAACATGTGTATTAAACTTGTGGGTGGAAGTTTGTTGTTCTCAATTGTGAGGAAATCGTCTAAATAGTGAATCACTGAGGGACATTTGCATACATTGATTAACAACCAACATAAAGCTTCTGCAAATGTGTCGAAAATACGCGGGCTGCTTTTAGAGCCAAAAGTGAGACGGGTGAAGAAATAGTATAACCCTTCCCATTTAATGCCGTGAAGGTGCCAAAGTGTAGGGTGCATAGGAAGTAATTTGAAGGCATTCACTACATCCGTTTTACTTAACCATGCCCCTGTGCCTGCTTTTATGATAGCCCCAATGGCATGGTCGATAGTGGCGTAATGTAGTGAAAACTCTTCCGATGGTATGAGGGAATTTAGGCTAGGGACCGTGGAGGAATGTGGTGCGGATAAATCAATGATCAGCCTGGGTTTAAGTAAGTTTTTCCCCGTGACAATCCCAATGGGATTGGTTCTCCAAGAAGTGAAAGGTGGTGAGAGGAAAGGACCCAGCAAAAACCCTTGGTTCACCTCGGTTGTGATAAGTTTATGTACCAGCTGTGGGTCATCTCGTGTGGAAAGTAAGTTGTCACATTCCAGTGTGCCTGTAGGTAAATGTATCAACCCTGTGTGAAAACCTTCCGATAGTCCTGTTATGAGATAGTCACTGAAATGTCGTGATGGGTGTAGATGTAGCAAATCGGTAAATAAGCTGAGGTTCACGCATGTGAGATAGGGTTTTGGGAAAGCTTTATTTGGGCACATTGTCTTGGAATGGGCCCTGAAACAGTGTGAACAAACATGCATTAGTCTACAAGAACTAAACCCAGCATTAAAATTGTTACATACTTGGGATTTCCCTAAGAAGACAATATCTCTTCCTAGTTTGTCTTTCAAACCTTTATTTGATCTTGGGGGGTTAGTTGTTGCTTGGTTTTGTTCTACCTCAGCTGTATTAGGACAGAAATTAGTGCTGTGGGTTGCTGATGAGCATACTGCACAAGTTGGGGGCTTGAGGCCTGCAAAGTGCCTACAGAATAGCTCAGTGTCCAACTTGTTCCACTTAATGCTTAAATTGAACTGAGCCAGAGCTGCGGCCACCTTTGCAGAGAAGGAACGGTGGTAATCGTAAAACGCTGTACCACCGTATTTGTGCCCCAGGTCCACCAACTTGTGCATGTACGCATCTAGCTCGGCTCTTTTCTCTGGGTATACAGTGCAATATACATCCCTATAGATACCAAAACCTAACACGAATTCTGGTATGTTCAATCTCTTGTTCAGGCGAGGGTCCCTAGCTTTTAGGACTACAGAAATGTCCCCACAAGCAAAGGTCCTGTTCTCAAGGACATCCTGGGAGGCAATGAGCAATGAAGCTAGGTTAATGTCCTTGCCTTCCAGAATGTCCTTTTTAAGGTGAGCTGGGACCATGTGTGAGGGATCAATAGATTCTATGTCAGCCGTGGCTGGTAGGGTATTACCGGGTAAGGTATTAGCAAGAGGCTGAGTGGTGACCGTTGTATTTGTAGTGGAGTGAGTAGCACTACCGGCCTCCAATTTGTCCAGCCTGTCGCTGATTTTCCCCATGGATGTCATAAGGGACGTCATCATAGCATGAAATGCTGGTACTTGAGACCCGCTAGGGCCTTCCCCTGCCTCGGAGTTGTCAGTGGTAGCGTTCAGTAGCCTATACAACTCCGCCTTTCTAGCTGTAGCTGGGAAAGGGATGCAGCGTCTTCTTAGTTCAGCTGTAAGACGTGGTATGGTCCACGATCTAAGGGATGCAGGGCTATTCACGTCTGTACCTGGACCAGGGGTGGCAGGCCTAGCGATGTGCTAGGTAGTGACAGTTCTTTAGGAATATCTGGCGTTAGTGACATAACTGAAATAATAAATATATATCGTCAGTCGTATGAATTGTTTTGTGGGTGGGTACTGGTGGGCTAGCTAAATACCAAGCGGTGAAACAATTAAACTTCTTTTGAGCGTGACAGATGAGACCCTGCTAGTTGCCAAGCGGCTTGGGAGGCACTATCTATGCGTGGGCCCGAGGGGAAGATTGAGGCCACCGAACGTTGTGGCGGAGTGTAGGCCTCTCGGTGTCTTTTAAAGCATAAGAAAGATTGGGAGTGACAGGTGGGGCCCTCTCTTTGCATTGATGCGAGGCGGCTAGCTATGATTTGTCCCGAGGGACGTATTACCTCCGTGTGTGAGGTTAGGGATGTTGGCCTCGCGGGACCACTAGCCTATGGATTAAGACCAGAAAATATTTTATCTAATTGGGCTAACTAACCTAGGACCAGTACCCCTCAAATAATTTTTAGGAAATAGTGGGTTCTGGTGTAGTACCTGAAAAGTGAGTCAGGCTGATCTCTCAATGAAGTAACTGTGATATTGTCGGGTAGTTGACCTGTGGGTATAAGATGATATATAAATATCTGAAAATGGGGTAGTAGTTAGGCCAGATCGTGGACCTTAGAACCAGAACCTACCCGATAACTGCGGAGGAGATATAACCGAGAGAAACCGGCTTCTTGCTTGTAAAAGCTACCATTCCAATGACTAAACCTAGGAGAGTAAATTATATTTTAACTACTATCATATGTTTATATGTTCATTTACATGTATCATTTGACAATGTTACCAACCTATAAAGTATAAATGATACCGATCTCAGGGTTCCCAAATATTAATATGAATTCTGGTAAGAAAACCTGTTGAAGATATCAGAAATCAGGAATCAGGAAATCAGGAATCTAATTAAATGTAACATAAATTTAATTTATTTGGTGTAATATCGTTATTGACCGGTAGAGGGCGAGATTCCACATAAGAAGTGGATGCAGGATCGTGTATAAATAGTGAGTAAAAATGTGAATTTAAATAGAGTGTGATTAAATTACACATGAAAACGTTTTGTTTGGTAGCATAATGCTAAATATATAGACGAATGCAGTGTTCGTTAAACCGTTTAACTGATAGGGATTATATTGCTTAGCGGCGGAGTGATTCCCACGAAAGTAGTTCCGAATGCGGTTAAATGTGAATAGGGGCTCTGCCGTGTAAGCCGTGAATGTGAAGCGGTTTGCTTTACGGCGGGCCCAACTTACGGTTATTTTGGCGGCAGTGAGTACCGGAAAACTGTGCGGACGGCGGCGGTGGCGAGAAAGAGCACTGGAGAGCACCGGACAACTCAGGAGGGCACCGGACCCGGAGACCACGAGGAACAGGTAAGAGGAAATCCAAGATGGCGGTCTGAACCGGAAGTAAAGTTTCAGACTCGCCAGACCATTGACGGTAATGTGAGAGTAGATTGGCAGCCCTTTTATAGGGAAACCAAGCCCCTCCCACAACTACAGGCCAAGCCTTCATATATATAATATATATACATATTATATATATATATATATATAAAAATGCATTTAATTTATTTTTAAACATGTTTAATTATTTTTTTTGACACTACCTACCAGCAGGGGGACTGTCTGATATCTCAAACAGTCCCCCTGCTGGCAGATCCATAGCCAGCTGTAGGGGGCCATGTGATCGCTCTTTGACATGGCCCCCGGGGGCCTGATTTGCCGGAGGGGGGCTGCCTGGGCTGTCAGGCAGCCCCCCAGAAGAGGATTGCGGCGGAGGTGAGTACACCTCTGCTCCTGGGGCTAAAAGCCATTACGACGTACCATGCCGCCGCAACGGCTTTAAAGACCATTTAATGCGGGACGGCATGGTACGTCGTAACGGCGTTAAGGGGTTAAAGAACTAAGACAACTTGAGAATGTTATCATCAAGCCTGCTGATAAAAATGGGTAACATTGTACTACTGACCCGTGACATCTGAATGTGTATAGAACACCTGGACAATAGACAATGTTACATAACCCTTACATTTGATCCAACTATAGAATATGTATTGGTAAATATTGATACTTTACTATCAAGTGCCTTGCAACAGTGAGTTATAACCTTTGATGAATATACATATCTCTTACCACACAAAAACCCAACTATGGCTACTTTCTACTTTCAACCTAAGGTGCATTAAAACTTTAATGCACCTCCAGGTAGACTAATAGTTTATAGAAATAACTGTTTGACAGAACATGCTAGCAGGTTTATAGACAAGATCTTACATCCTATGGTAACTAAAAAACGTTCTACCAGCAAGACACCAAGGCTACTTTATTAGTTTTGGAAGGTTTACAAGTCCCACCCTTTCCTTGTATACCAACATTTCACATAATAAGGGTATACAAGCCTGCAGGTTCTTTCTGGACTCAACTTCTTATGATAGTTCGCAATAAGACTTCATACTTCCTCTGCTCAAATTGGTCCTCACCCACAACTATTCCACCATTGACGGCAAATACTATCTCCAAATACCAACCAATGTGTGGTATTATAGACTTATAAATCTTAAAACCACGATAGATATGGAGCTCACCTTTTTTAGAGCCTTCAATTCCTGGCTCGAAGGGTAACAAGCAGAGTGCCAATTTTCTTGGGATGGCACCACCCCAATGAAGATTCTTTGAGGCTTCAGGGAAATTTGTTGGAATAACATATACAATTCATTGTTACAGAGAAAAATAAAAACACATATAGTAAAATATTCTGAACAATTAAAAAGTCCAAATTTGCCAAAACACATTTCACTCATCCATGAGCTTCCTCAATCAGCTGTAGTGTAGCCTCAAGAAACTTCCATCTTTTAAACGTCCTGTTGGTCCTCTTTTCAGGTCACATGTGGTTGAATTAACCACTCATAAGGCTGTCTCTATTCTCACCCCTTTAATTAGCTTCCTTCATCTGTGTGTTTAAGCCCTCTGTGACGAAGTGCCCTTCGCTACTTAGTCCTGGAGAGGCCTGCTTGCCAGCCTCCTCCCCTGTGACTATGACTCTTTGATGTATTTGGCTTTAAAGCACCTATTCTACCTTCAGACAGACTATTTATGTAGGTTGCTTTATTTCTCTTATGTTTTAGTCACCCTGTACCCATTATAGGTGCAGGGTGTGTGTAATGTAATTGTTTATAGTGTGTGTGTGTGTGTACTGTGAAATGTATTGCCTGCTCTCTTGTACTGCTGAGGTTTGCTACCAACTAGGTGGATTTGGCTATGGAGCTTGTCTAGTGCACTCTGTTGGTAGCAACAGCAATATGCACTACCTGAATAGCAAGACTGGTTCATTTGCATATTCGGGTAGATTTGCATATTACTAATTCTGCAGGCACGTGAGATATTTTCTGTTAAATATTGTCTCCCCCACCCCTTTAAAAATATGCCATTGTGTTATAAGTCACTGTATGTTGCCTGCTATGATTTAACTGTTTGTAATTTTATTGAGTTTTCACAGCATTGTTAATGTAATGACCATTTGGGCTAGTCCCAAGTAAAATAAAGTTTTAGACAGTTCTTCTTGATCCCTCAAAATGTAGCCTTGTCTCATTATTGGAGTGAGCTGCTATAATCACATTGGGGATTGCTATGCTCTGCATACTCCCCTGAGTTTGAATCACTTAGCTCTTTAAAGAGCTTGCTCCTGATACGCTCTCCTTGGAGGAGAGGTCTTCCCCACACAGTCCTGGATGCTGGAGGTTCATACAGGGTGGAAGGAAGAGGTCTTTCCCACACGGTCCTGGAGGACAGAAGCTGATCCAGGGTGGAAGGAAGACGGCGAGACTCCAGTCAAGCTACGGCGGATGCGGAGTCTGCGGTGGTTGTGGAGTGTGGTGCGGTGCTTGTGGTCCTCGGCGCAAGCTAGGAAGGTTCCATTACACCCTCCATAGGGTAATTGTTTTTCCCGGCTTTTTTGGAGCTTTTTCATTGGTGGCCAGTGGTTTTTGGTCCCGGACACGTCATATTATTTTCGTGGTGTCTTGCTGGTAGAACGTTTTTTAGTTAGCATAGGATGTAAGATCTTGTCTATAAACCTGCTAGCATGTTCTGTCAAACAGTTATTTCCATAAACTATTAGTCATCTTCCGGCTCCGGTTTCAGTGCGGTGCGCGAGGGAGCTGAAGAGGGAGCACCCAGGGGACAGTGCTCCCTCGTGCGCCCGCCAGCCGGGTGACAGCAGGGCCAGGCTCGGGGGCCCTGAGGTGGCCGGCTCCTGGGCCCCCCAGCAGAAGAGGCTGGTCCTGTGGGTACATACCCCGGTATGTATGCCACTGCTCAGAGCACTCTGATTGGCAGGTTTAAGCCAACCAATCAGAGTGCTCTGACAGGTAAATGACTGACAGGTAAGTCTTTACATTTACCTGTCACAGCACTCTGATTGGTTAGTCTGAAATCCACCAATCACAGTGCTCTGTGTCATTTTACACAACGTGAGAAAGTTCTTTGGAATTTGACTCATAACTCTCCGTGGGAATTAGGGAGTTATCTACTTATTCATTCCTGTCATTCCATTGACAGGCTAAGTAACTTACATTTTATATGAATGTGTGTTACTTGATTGTTGTAAGTGTTGCAAATGCTTACAGCTGAATCCTGACTATGTTTGTATACTTTTTATTTAAAATTGTTTACAATGTAACGTTCTTAATTCTTCCATTGGGTAGGTATATTAGTACTTAGGCAATACTGTGCTTCGGAACTTCGACACTTCGTAAATTCAGCAATTTCGGAACTTTGGCAATTCAGCTAATTCAGGAAGTATCCGAATGACATTCGGAAGTATCTGAATGTCTGAATTGCCTGAAATTCATCCGAATTAACATTCGGAACAAAATGAATTGCACATATCTAGAATATATGGTTATAAAAATTCCATTCCTGCAGGTACAATAAAAATAATGATATATTAACGGTAAATTTGCCAAATGTTAGCATACCAAATTTTTATCCAGAGGTATTGACTTGTTCTGATATAAGATAGTGAATCTTAATAAGGAAAGTTAAAATTCTGCAAATGTAAAATCTGATAGAATTATTCTTATTGGATGGACAGAGGAATGGTTAAATGATCGGGTTTGAACATTACTTTAATTGTAAGATTGCAATATAATAGGAGATTTTGCCTATGAGGATTGTAGCCGGCCATGGAAGAGTTAATTCAGCATGATTTGACTGTCAGCCAAAGTTTTATTGCTTTACGCTGTACTGCTGAGTGTTCTGTGAAGTTTTGTCTTCTCTGTGAATTTGTTTCTTAAGTGAAGTGTCCCATCATAAATCTTATTGTTAAATTGCATACAACCGTTGCTTTTAGCTGTCTGTTGTGAAACCACTGCCATCATTATGTTGTACCTAAATATTCACTGATTATTGGCATGCATGTTACATATTATTATTATTATTGTCACAATAAATTATATTTTTATAATTTGTGATTACTGTGTGAAGGAAAAATCCTCTAGTGAAACTTCCGCTAGGATCTAAGAGAATTAAAATTTTGAATAATTATCAGTTTATTAATCGGGGAACAGTGCCAACATATCAATTTTGATATAATAAAAATTATTAAATTAATTTTTGATCATTTTTAAAATACTGGACATAACCCATTTTTAATACCATGGGTTGTTTACTTTTTCAAATAATATGCCATGGAGGGTTAATTGAAATTTCTGGGTACTGTTATATACATGAGACATTGCTGAACACAAATATGTTGCATTAAAAATCTAACAAGAGTATTATGACATTCATGGTTAACCTTCCATGCAGAACTAAGAAAATATCAAAATGTCTTTATTTTTCAGTTGGTTTTACATTTTGTTCATATTAAGTTATATTTTAAGTATAAATATTTGATTTGAAAAGAAATCCCTATATTTCCTGAACAAACTTATATATAATAAGTGTGGTTGCAATTAAAGGGACTCTCCAGGCAGCAGTTTTTACTCACCTGGTTCCAGCGCCGGGAGCCTCATGAAGCAACGCCCCCTTCATTTTCGTCAAAATGAAGAAATAGGCGGGCGCGAGCAGGGAGCAATCAGACGCTTCCCTTGTGTGCATGCCCGGCTTCGCCACACATGCGCACATACTTCAGAGGGCGGCATTCATGCCGCCCTCTGAAGTCCTGAGCGCACTGACCTGTCAGTCAGCTCAGCTCGCGGTCTTTGCCCGCCCCCCTCCTCTGCTGACAGGCTGCAGAGAGAAGGCGCGCACACAGTGCCTTCTCTCTCCTGCACACGTCAGACGTATTTCAATACGTCTGACGTGTACAGGGCCTTTTTAGGGCCCTCTGTGATAGGAAGTCCCTCTGGTGACTGTCTGAGTGACGGCCACTGGAGGTATTCCTATCAATCAATGTAAACAGTGTATTTTCTTTGAAAATACAGTGTTTACATTAGATTGCCTGCAGGGAGCTATAGATCATACCTGAACAACTACATTAAGCTGTAGTTGTTCAGGTGACTATAGTGTCCCTTTAATATAGAGAGGTAAATTATGATTGCACCGACATAGCTCAAATTCCAGGTTTTGTTTAATAAGAATCCTTAATAAGAATCCTCCGTAGACAGAATAGCTGACATGTACATGTATGATTTACAAAACCTATTTTGATAATCCTATAATGAATGGCTAACCTAGTTTTTAAGTTTATAGTTGTCATTCCTATAAATACTATAACGCACAAGGACAGTCTAAGATATATATCATGTTTTTGTAATTTCAAGTTGTTAAATCTTTTATTTCACAATTTTTTTATGTGTAGTTTGATTTAAAGCTGTGTATGGGATTAGTTTTCTCAATCATTTTACAGGCTATACAAGATTTTTGTCAAGCAAAAAAGTATTTTTAGTTGCTGTTATTTTTCTTGTGTAAGTGTTTGCTAGGGAGATTTTTACATTTGGAGCTTTTATGAATACTGTAAATGGTTTGCCTGGTATTATATCTCTAGAGTATATAAATATATTTATCTTAAAAATATCTTCTTTTAATACACCCAAGTTATTGTTAATATTTTTTCATTCTAATGCTTTTATTATTATAGTCTAAAACTATGGATAATTTAATTTCTGGGTTTTTTTTTTAGACATTAGCACATCTCCTCTGTTTATATTTCTATTATTTTTAATGAAATTATCAATTTGTTTTAGTGTTACATTTCATTTCAGCAACTTTTTCTCTTAAATTACTGCCTGTTCTTAAAAAGTGGTCAGATCGGTTCCATTCCTTTTTAATCAGATGAGCTGACTTTTAGGAATGCCTCTGAGATTCTGATATAGTTATGTGTGTTTTTCTTAAATGAAAGGATCACTATAGGGTCAGAGGAACACAAACATTCATTCCTGACCCTATAGGGTTAAAACCACCATCTATCCCCCCTGGGCCCCTCATGCCTCCATAAATATAGCAAAATATTACTGTATTCAAGCCTGAAGCTGTAGCTCTGCATGTTGTTTGTCTCTACAAAACAGTAGAGTGGTAGCCTGATCTAATCACAATGCTTCCCTATAGGATTGGCTGAGATTGACAAGGTGGCAGATCAGGGGCAGAGCCAGCACAATTCAAACACAGCCCTGGCCAATCAGCATCTCCTCATAGAGATGAATTGAATCAATGCATCTCTATGAGGAAAGTTCAGTGTCTGCATGCAGAGGGAGGAGATACGGAATGTTTGGATGCATTTTAGGTAGCCATGACCCAGGAAGGATCTCTAACAGCCATCTGAGGAGTGGCCAGTGAAGTTATCACTAGGCTGTAATGTAAGCACTGCATTTTCTCTAAAAAGACAGATAACTCACCAGAACAAATTCAATTGGCTGTAGTTGTTCTAAGGACTATAGTGTCCCTTTAATGCATGTGTATTTGTCTTTGAATTTTAATCACTGGCAGATCCATTATTTGTCTGTTTTAAATATGGACATTCAGTGATTCCATGCACTGTGAAGGTGCCTAAATCCTTTGCTATTTGACCACATATATTTCCTTCCTGGGCCACTGTTTGAACAGCAAGGTTGGCTGTTACTTCAGCTGCTTCTGCAACAACTTAAAACTATTCTGCTCTCCTAGATTCAACTTTTGGCTTTTATTACGGACACACTTCTAGGACATCCCTTATCTACTCTGCATGATTACTTGGTAGCATTTTTCCCACACAACAGCATTTTTAACGACAAAATCTTTATTGTTATGCATTTTACTATTTTTAAACACTAATATTTGTGTGCAGCAAAGTCTCCCAAATAGAACAGTACCCCCTATGTACAGATTTTATGGTGTTTTCAAAAGATATAGAGTCAAATATAAGGCTTGCATTTCAGTTTTTTCACATTGGAATTTGCCAGATTGGTTATGATGCCTTTGAGACATGTGGTAGCCAAGGAATGAGAATTACCCCCATGATGGCATTCCATTTTCAAAAGTAGACAACCAAAGGTATTACAAATGGGGTAAGTCCAGTCTTTATAAGTAACCACCTAGTCACTATGCATTTTTCACACATAAACAAATATGAACGCTAACTTTGGCCAGTGTTTGTGAATCACTGTATGAGTTTAGTTATTTTGTTTACATTTCTGGGTGGATTATTTCTTGTCCATATATTGTACATGTATTGGCACCCCGGTTATAAAACGGGTTAAAGCCGTTTAGGAGATATTCCCTTTCCAGAAAGAAAGGCAGTTACCAAATACACCAAACCTCAGAACAGGAAAAACCATACGAAAGGTTTACACTCCAAACACCCGAACAGGAAAACCATACGAATAAATCCCCCCAAGTACGAGAAGAGGCTCCGTATTGAGGGTCAAGCAGTGATCTGGTTTAATGGTGCTAATTGCCCGGTATTTATGCAGGTATTCCACCAGGTGGACACTCCCCTAGGGGACCTGGTGGGAAACTGTGACCATTTTACACAGTAACCAATCACAGACATACACAGTTAAACACTCCCACAGGTACATTGTAATTAAGAAGTAACTCAATTATCTCCGAGGATAAAGGAAAAAGACTAACCTCCATTTTACAAGCGGGGAGAAAAAAATGCATTAAAATCCACAAGTTATAAATTACCGAATAAAGCATCTGCATTCAACATATCCCCAGATAGCTTACACATGAGCGCACCAAACTACCGAACAGCGCTCAGATCGGATGCATACAGTTCAATCGCCATGGAGCTGAAGTCTTTCACTTAGTCCTTTTGTGGCGGAACCATCCTCGCCACTATGTTCTGGAGAAGCCTGGTTGCTCGCCTACTGCCTCTTGACTATGGCCCCATGTTAAAAGCTTGTATTTTCCACTGCAGAAAGGCTTGTTCGTGCCTTTGAGCCTGGGTGTTCGGTAGATTGAATCTACCGAACCAACTCACGAATGAACGGACCACTTGGGTAAGGAGTCTGCCAGTGATTTACCTCCCAGAAGATGCGGTTAACTGCAGCTTAATGGATGAACGCTGGGTGGTCGCTGTTACCTCCCAGAAGCTGTGGTTAACTGCAGCTTAATGGATGAACGCTGGGTGGTCGCTGTTCGTATAGCCGAACACGTGGCAGCGGCCATCTTAAACTACTGAATGGCCATCAGTGTTCAGCTCCAAACCTGTGGAACTCAAAATGGACAGTTAAACGCACAAACACCACTGAACCACCAACCTCCCTTCTCCTGCCTTCAGTCGTTTAGCCGAACGCCGGTCCATTCGGTATTTTAATGAATGAACAGTGTTACCCCAGATAGCTATGCCATGGAGCCTATTCGTATACCGAAAGACTATGTGAAAGACACTGGCTCCATGGCGAATGAACTGGATGTATGTGATCTGAGCGCCATTCGGTAATAATGTGTGCTCAGATCTAAGGTATCTGGGGATAGGTTGAATGTACCTGTTTTATGCAATGGCTGCACAGTTATATATTTTTATGTCTTTTTACTGCCATGTGTTTTATGGAGTTTTGCCTCTGTCCTTGGAGATAATTGGATTACTTCCCAATTATCTCTAGGATAGAGGGGAGGGTTTGTAATGTACTGTGGGAGTGTTTTAACCCTGTATGCCTGTGATTGGTCATTTTACCATTCGTGTCCCAGTCTTCCATCTGGTCCCCTAGGGGAGTGTCCACCAGGTGGAAGACCTGCATAAGTACCGGGCAGGTAGCCCCATTAAATCAGACCACTGCTTGACCCTCAACACGGAGCCTTGTCTCGTTCTTGGGGGGATTTACTGTATGCTGCTTCAGACCGATTGCCAGGAGTGTAAACTGTTCGTATGGTTTTTCTTGTTTGCCTGTTTGCAGTATTTGTATGGTTCCAATTCGGGAGTTTGAAGCATCCGTATGGTTCCAATTCGGGAGTTTGAAGCATTCGTGTGTTTCCAGTTCGGGAGATTGGTGTTCTGCAGTAACTGCCTGTGAATCTGGAAGGGAATATCTCCTAAACGGCTTATAACACCTTTTATGCCTGGGGGTGCCGTTACACCTTTCATTATACGAATGGGCTCCATGGGATAGCTATCTTTCGTATGAAAAGTACCGAACAGACGGTATTTGTATGAAAGGGAAACATATGAAGGGAGGTTGGCGGCTTCAGTGGTGTTCGTGTGAAAATAGTAGCCGTTTTTAGTTTCACGAAATAGTCGACGAACACCGCTGGGCATTCGTATGTCCAAGATGGCAACCGCCACGTGTTCGTTCACATGAACGACAACCACCCAGCCGACATTCGACAATTAGGAAGTGTCTGCGGTTAACCACAACATTCTGATGGGGTCAAGAGGTTAATAATCAGCACACTTCCATGCTGGGTGGCCGGCCGTTCGACAAATTGTTCAGTAAAAGGGGAATAAAGCGTGGGGACTGTACGGACAGGGAAAAAGCCGAACAAACAGACAAATGAAAAGAGGAATAAAAGTAATTCACAGACAGACGGGTCTGTCACATAGCTCCCTCCTTGTAAAACACTACGGCAGACCCGGCTTAACCCTTCTCGGGTCAACTTGGGGATGTTCGGAACTAGGAGGCCGGAGTGATGTCTGTTTGCCGGGACAACCCATCAGCATTGCCGTTTTGCTTACCAGGTCTGCAGCTGATAGTAAAGTTGTACGGTTGCAGGGCTAGGCTCCACTGTAGCAAGCGGCCATTGTCTCCTGAGACCTGGTTAAGCCAGACCAATGGGTTGTGGTCGGTGACAAGTGAAAATTCCCATCCGTACAGATAGGGGTTTAACTTTTTGAGTGCCCAAACCAGGACCAAACACTCCTTCTACACTGCAGCATAGCTCACTTCCCGGGGTAGCAGGTATGCGACAGGGTGCTCTCCTCCATCCTCCCTGACTTGGCTCAGCACTGCCCCTAGTCCAAACATGGAAGCGTCTGTGTGAACAAGGAAACGTTTCATACTGAGGTACTGGGGCAGCCAAGACAGGGGCATTAACAAGTGCTTGCTTGAGGGCTATGAATGTGGCTTCACAAGCTGGAGACCACAGGACCTGCTTAGGTAAGTTCTTCTTAGTCAAGTAGGTCAGGGATTTGGCTAGAGCACTGTAGTCGGGGACAAAACGTCTATAATATCCTGCAGCCCCCAAGAAGGCTCTTACCTAGGTGTGGGCCAGTTAGCCACTGCCTCTACCTTGGCAGTCTCTGCTTCCCACACTCTACTATGTGCCCCAAGTACTGCACTTCAGCCATACATAGATGGCACTTGTCTGGTTTCAAGGTCAGGCCTGAGGCCCGAATCTTGTCCAGAACCACCTCTACGTGAACCAAGTGCTCCTCGAAAGACCCACTGTAGATCGCAATGCCATCCAGGTATACACAAGCAAACTCCTGGAAGCCATCATGGGGCCTATCCACCATACGTTGGAAGGTAGCCGGGGCATTTTTCATCCCGAATGGCATGACCTTAAACTGGTACAGGCCAAACGGGGTAACAAATGCTGACTTGGGGATAGATATACGATCTAGCAGTTTGTCTACCCTGGGCATCGGGTAGGCATCAGTGGTAGTCTTCTCATTGAGTCACCTGTAGTCCACACAGAACCGGGTGGTCCCATCTTTCTTAGGCACCAGGACTACAGGCGAGGCCCAGGGGCTGTCGGAGGGCTCAATGACTCCTAACTGTATCTCCTTCCGCATTCTTTCTTGGACTGCTTCAGGGATAAGGTAGGGGGGTTGTCGAAGGAGTGCCTGTCCCGGGTTTCTACCTTATGTACAGCCAGGGTCGTGTAGCCCGGTTCTTGGAAAAAGTTGCCTGTTTCTCCCACAGAAGTCTCTTAGCCTGTTCCTTCTCGGGGTGGCTTAACCGGTCCCCTAGCTGTACAAGACTAGTAAGGTCAGTCTGAGGATCTCTCTCTAATAAGTCGGGTAAGGGTAAGCTCTCAGAGTCGTTTGCAGCAGGGGCACATACTGCAGCAACATCCTCCTGCCTTTCCTGATACTCCTTCAGCATGTCCACATGAAAGGATCGCTGGATCCTTTCATCTACACAGCTGGCAATGACATAGGTAGTATCACATACCTGAGCTACTACTTTATATGGGCCCTGCCAAAATGCTGGCATCTTGTCGGTCGTACCATCTCTTCTGTCTCCCCATGGCCGCCTGGAGGTTCTCTCTCACTATCAGAGACAGTTGTTGTAACAACACCCCCAGGCATAAAGGCTTACACTCCTGGCAATCAGTCTCTAACAGCATACAGTAAATCCCCCCAAGAACTAGACAGAGCTCCGTGTTGAGGGTCAAGCAGTGGTCTGGTTTATTATGGGCTACCCGCCCAGTATTTATGCAGGTCTCCCACTTGGTGGACACTCCCCAAGGGGACCAAATGGGAGACTGTAACAAAAGACAGACAGGTATCAGTTTAGGACATACAGTCACAATACTTTCCCACAATGCATCCTGGCTTCCTCCCTTCTGCCCTGGAAATAATTGAGAAGTAATTCAATTATCTCCCAGGGAAGAGGCAAGACTCCATTATGCATGTGGTGAGCACAAAGCATTAAAATACTTTAAAATACACAAAGTCACATTTTATACTTAAAACACAGACATGTCACATATCCCCAGATAGCTGGGATCTGAGCGCACAAAACTACCGAATAGCGCTCAGATCCTATTCACACATTTCAATTGCCATGGAGCCAAAGTCTTTAACTACACAAATGGGCTCCATGGCATAGCTATCTGGGTTAACACATTCATATAACATAAAATACCGGATGAACCTGTGTTCGGTTCAATCGGTACGAATAAGAACCAGGAGGCGGACGGCTCAGCGGTGTTCGTGCAAATAAGTGTCCGCTTTTAGATCCATGGCGTAGGCGCTGAACACTGCTGGCCGCTCGGGACTTTTAAAATGGCCACCGCCACGTGTTCGGTAAACGAACAAAGACCAATTCGTCAATTAAGCTGCAGTTAACCGCAGCTTCAGGGAGGTAAATTTGCGGCACACTCCAGCTCCCAGGTGGTCGCTCCTTCGGCAGTTTGTTCGGTAGATAAAATCTATCAAACACCCCGGCAGAAAGGCATGAATAAGCCTTTCTGCAGGGAAAATAAAGTCTTTTAAAGTATGGTCCATAGTCCAAAGGCAGCAGGCGGGCAACCAGGCTTCTCCAATGCAATGTGGCGAGATTGCTCTCGTCACAGTTGTTCCATGCGGTCCCTGATTCCAGAACATATGGTACTATGAGGGTCCCCTCCTGCTCTTTCTCTCCATCTCAGTGTCCTCTAATGAGATCGAGGGGTCCGCGGACCCTTCTCCCATAGAGTAACTCGAAGGGAGAGAACCCAGTAGATTCCTGGGGTACCTCTATGTAAGCAAATAACAGGTGAGGCAGGAATCTCTCCCAGTCTCTGCAGGTGTCAGTAAAGGTCCTCAGCATTTGCTTGAGGGTCCCATTAAAGCGCTTGCAGAGTCTGGGGGTGGTAAGTTGAGCTAAGCAAGGGCTAAATATTGCACACCTTCCACAACTGCTGGGTTCCCTGGTCGGAGAGAATCTCCTTAGGGAATCCTACTCTAGTGAATATTTTAACCAGGGCATCAGCTACTGTCTCCGCTTCAATATGCTACTGCCTCTGGGTAACGGGTGGCATAGTCCACCATGGTGAGAATATACTTCTTCCCGGATGGACTAGGCCTGGCCAACGGCCCCACAATGTCAACGGCTATGCGGAAAAAGGGTTCACCAATAATAGGCATGGACATAAGTCTGGCCTTAGGGTGGTCCCCCTGCTTACCTACCCGTTCACATGTGTCGCACGTGCTGAAGTATTGTCGCACATCCTAGTTAAAATTGGGCCAGAAGAAATTTTGTGTGATCCTATGGGCTGTGTGACAGGACTCCAGATGTCCTGCTAGTGGTACATCAGGGCCAATTTGCCAAATCTCCTGCCGGTATTTCGCAGGCACCACCAGCTGTCGTTTCCGCGAAGGGGCCTTGCTCCTCTGGCAGGGCTTAGGGATTCTATACAGCCTATCCCGCACCCACTCATAGCTCTCCCCATCTACTCCCTCTTCCTGGGTATCTGCCTTAGTCCTATACTTGTGCAAAGTCAGGTCTTCCCAGGTTTCCCTCCCAAATGCCTCTGGGGTATCCCAGTCTAAGGGGGCCTGATCTAAGGTACATGTTGGGGGAGGTAGTCTTACCTGGGTCTCAGCAGCAGGTGGGCTGGTTCCAGCAGCATGGGTCTGGGCACGGCTAGTCACTGGTTTGACTTCAACGGGACCCATCGGGGCGTAAACAGAAACAAGGGGGGACAAATCTTTCCCCAGTAGTACATCTGCCGGCAAATCCTTCATCATCCCCACATTCACATGTCCCGAACCAACCCCCCAATCCAGGTGAACACGGGCAACAGGTAGCCGGAAAACGGTGCCTCCCGCCACCCTAATGGCTACAGTGTCTCCGGTATGTTGGCTCTCCGAGACAAGGTTCTTCTGTAGCAGGCTCATGCTGGCATCAGTATCACGTAGGCCATTGGTTACCTTTCCATTAACCCAGACAGTTTGCCTGTGCTGCTGCCTGTTGTCTCGGTTAGCTGCTTGCACTGGATCCGCCTTGTGTAGCATGCCCCAACATTCTTCTTCTTCAATGCAGTGGGCAGCAGGCAGGGGAGTACAGGGATTCCCTTCTGCTGGCTTTCTCCAAGACTGGGCCTGCCGGGCTGGGTTCAATGGGCAATCTGGTTTCTTGTGCCCTAGCTGTTTGCACCCATAACACCTGAGAGTAATCCTGAGAGTTGAATAGGGGCTGCTGGGAATAAGTGGTCGCTGGAGGTGGTGCTGTAGAGCGGCATGACTGCGGTTGGTAGGCGGCCGCTGGAGGGGGTGCCACGGTTCTATAATCCACCCGAGCTGTTGTCTTGGCCACAGGGTTATCCAATTTGAGGGCGTCTGTATATTCATCCACCAAGTGAGCAGCTTC
Source organism: Pelobates fuscus (assembly GCF_036172605.1). Lineage (NCBI taxonomy): Eukaryota > Metazoa > Chordata > Amphibia > Anura > Pelobatidae > Pelobates > Pelobates fuscus. The sequence goes on along the minus strand of NC_086318.1, from coordinate 269,794,752 downwards.
AGGCAAGGTGAAGGATTTGCGGTCCCGGACCCACTCTCTGACTCCTGAGGACAGCTTGTCAAAGAAGTGCTCCAGTAGGAACAGCTGCAGCACCTCTTCCCCGGATACGGCTTGGCACCCAGCAACCCAGTGAGATGCCGTGTGGTGTAGGCGGCATGTCCACTCTGTTTATGAATCTCCCGCCTGATTGTTAGTGTCCCTGAACCGTCTCCAGTATGCCTCTGGTGTGACAGCATACCTGGTAAAAATAAACATAATTAGTGATATCCTCATCTGGGATGGCCCTGAGCGCTTCGCTGGCTCGGCCGGACAATTTCGACTTGCCTCCACAGCTGCTATAACCCGGTCAATAATTTCCACGGTAGGGTTAGGACCATAATGCGCCAGTTTTAGGTTAACAGCCCGATCAAAACTTGCCTCTTCAGGTGTTCTGTCCGTTATGCTGGGCCTTTCGGTTATGTTCGCTCTTTCGGCTCCGTTGGGTCTTTCGGCTCTATCCATTTTGACTAGTTCTGTGATAATGTCCCTCTTCTTACGTTTTGCTGGCCGGCCGCCCCCGGTTCTCCAGTAGGTCCTTGAGGGTAGAGTGCTTCCATTGGCTTGTGTTCTTTTGTAGCTGTCCTTCTGGGCTGTGGGAACCATCCAGCCACTTGCCACCAATTGTAACGGCACCCCGTGTATAAAAGGGGTTAAAGTTGTTTAGGAGATATTCCCTTTCCAGATACAAAGGCAGCTACCAAATACACCAATCCGCCGAACAGGAAAGAAACATACGAAAGGTTTACACTCCAAACTGCCGAACAGGAAAAATCATACAAATAAATCCCCCCAAGTACGAGACGAGGCTCCGTATTGAGGGTCAAGCAGTGATCTCGTTTAATGGGGCTAACTGCCTGGTATTTATGCAGGTCTTCCAACAGTGGACACTCCCCTAGGGGACCTGGTGGAAAACTATCAATTTTACACAGTAACCAAGATGGCTGCAGCCACGTGTTCGTTCATATGAACGACGACCACCCAGCCAACATTCGACAATTAGGAAGTGTCTGCGGTTAACCACAACATTCTGATGGGGCCAAGAGGTTAACAAGCAGCACACTTCCATGCTGGGTGGCTGGACGTTCAGCAAATTGTTCGGTAAAAGGGGACTGTATGGACAGGGAAGTAGCTGAACAAACAGACGAATGAAAAGGGGAATAAAAGTAATTCACAGACAGACGGGTCTGTCACAGTACCTGCATCTGAGGGATCCTATTTTGTCATCTTGGCCCCAGAAGAACTACATTATGATGTGCAAGAATTTCATTTTCATCTTGTGGGTGCAATCTTATTAAAAAGTGTTTTAATATCGATAAAGACTGAAAGATTGTTCTTTAAGCCAACTTAAATTTACTTGGTATTACTAAATAAGGGAGACTGCCTCTACTCGCTATGCCATGAGTATGGGCATGTTTACTAAACAGTGATCCCTGTTAAAAAATTAAAATAAGGGGGGCGTGTCCTGACACTCAAGGAGATCAGTCACATGTAACTCCAGCTCCGCCAAAATAAGGCCCAAATCACACAATTGAGACCCACCACGCACAGGACCAGTACCAGGCCTCAGCCCAAAAGCAAGCGAGCTGCAGACAAACTTATTTGCTTCCAAAATGCAGGAGAAAGGCACAATGCACCCGGAGCACAGCCAAGGTGGTGCAGGGGAGGAGTATGAACAGGCCCGTGACTCACCATGTCCAGAGCCCCAACTCACCAAAGACATACTCCAGAGCATGCTAGACGCTATGTCCCAGAAGATGCTCACCATGTTGCAGTCCTCAATCGGAGACATCAGAAAGGACATGCAGGACCTGGGAACGAGAACCTCCGCAATGGAGGATAAAATGGTGGATCCCCTGGCCCATGCGGTAGCCGGCCTGACGCACCTAATACTCACGACGCCAAGCTAGCAGACATGGAGGACAGGGCCTGGCGCAACAATTTGAGCATACGGGAAAGGCGGAGACAGTAGGAGTAGCTGGCCTAACAGCCTATATCACGGGCCTGCTCTGGGCTCTGGCCCCTGACTTGCCCCAAGACGTCTTACTCCTTGACCGTGCACGCCTGTGACCCCCCAAGACGTACTGGTGCAAATGCACTATTTCCATGCTAAGGAGGCGATCCTGAGGGGCAGCAGAACAAGAAAAGTCCTGCCAGAAAAATATTGTAACATACTGCTATTTGCAGATCTCTCGCTAGCTACCTTGAAATGTCGGAGGGATTTCCACACTGTCACTGAGCAGCTCAGAAATCAACACATTGTGTACCATTGGGGATACCTGGTCAAGCTGCTGCTGCAATGTGGAGACAAGAGCTACACTGTGGCCACGCTGGAAGAGGGACACCGCCTGCTGAGGGAGTGGGGTTTGATGCTCCTTCACCACTGGTGACCAGACGTCTATCCCCAGAGTGGAAAAGAGCTTGGAAATGACCGGAGAAAAGTGACCCGCAAGTAACCAGTGCCTGCATCAGCGTACTGACTGGCCATATACAAGTACTTAGTTCCACGAACCCCTATAGACATATACACTACAACACAAAGCCTCACATAATTAAGGAACACTATAGGACTGTTTTCCCCCAAAAAATACAATAAAATAAAATCAACAAATGAAAAAAAAAAAAAGAAAAGAAGAGACAATTTAAACTATAAGTCAACAAAATGTTTTTTTTTTTTTTTACACAATGCTTGTGATGCCACCCGCTTTGTGGAACCGTAACAGAACTAATTCCTGTCAACACACCAGAACCAACAACCTTATCTTTCCCCCCAACTAGTTAATAGGGGTCATATCCCATATCCTTTCCATACTGGGCCGACACAGCAGAGCGCCTGATTCCTATTAAAACCATAAGTTTCATCCCCCACAGCACTGCTAGACAGGGCCAAGCCATATCACTGGCACTACTAATGCTTATGTTAGGTTTATGTTGCTTAAATGTATGTTTTGTTTTTCTAAGTTTCACGATACCGTGCAACTTGTTTGTACCTAATTGTGCTGTTTCTTCCTTCAGGGCCATGTGGGGGGCCCGTTTTTTTATCTGATGTTCACAACAGTGCTGACGATGACAGTCACGCTGCTACACGTCAGACTACGAGTGCTAAACGCAGCACACCTATATGAAAGGGACAAACTGCTGCAATTTCCAGATCTACAAATACGATATAACTTACCCTCTAGACTAATGTTTTCCTATCTTCAGGTGAAGTCCATGTTGACTGAAACCAGTACAGACACAATGCCCAAAAAGCCAGCAGAATTCAAACGGGCTTGCTTGGCTTCCCACACACCCCCAAAACAATTCTCCATGACCTATAATCTACTGAACGGCAAGGGGGGAGACACAGTGGACATGCACATTCTGCAATGGCAGACAGACTTGGGCCAACAATTTGACACAAACAAATGGAAAGTATAATTCCTAGCACACAGGGGCAGATCTAGGTGCACATCCCACCTGGAACTTATGCGGAAATTAGAATACCCCTGCTATATGGTACCAGCCAGACTAACCAGAATATAAGCGGGGGCCACCGACTGATGCTGGAGGTGCTTAAATGGAAGAGGGGCCATGTACCATGTATGGTGGTGTTATGGATAGAAATTATTGTAGGTAAAATGTCTATTTACTTTGTTCAGTATTTACCCAAAATGGCTGCTGGAGCACCCCCTCCCATCGACTGAACACCTCGTGTAACAAGATGGCGTCTCTATCCGGAGTAAAATCCTGAGATGATGGTGACATCACACTTTGGAGGAAGTGCATTAGATAAGACACTTAACACTTGACTAATTAAAGATGTATTCTCTCTGTTATCTTGCATTTTGCATATGATGTATTTCTGCCTTTATAAGGGACTTGCGGCCCCCTGATTAAACAGAGTTTTTCATTTATCTGAACTTGTCAGTGTGATTTACTTCAGAGCGTGCACGTTCTATTTTAAAAATCTGGACAGGGGGCAGATACTCAAGCAAACATTTGGTTTGATCTAAAACAATTGGTGCCTCCGGGTTGTGACCCTTTCCTGGTCAGCCGTCCTAGAAGACACCGGGGGCAGACCTGCAGTGATGGGAGGAAGCCTGATCAACTCTGAATATATAGTAATGACTGCTTCAGCTTCTTGCTTGTATTTCCTGTCCCTGTGATTGGCCTGTCTCAGTGTCTGCGTCGGCTGCTGGAGGGCACCAAAGACAGGTAAATAGCTTGCCCGGAGTCCCTTTGTATAGAACCTGTATATTGACTATCTGCCTCCTGGGTGTAAATTTATTTTTGCATAAGGGGAAGGAATTTCAAAGGATTTATTGTTGCTTTACTGCCGTAGCGCTATAAGTGCATGGCTGGGGGGTGCATTTTATAGCTTTACCGCCGTGAGCAGGGGACGCATTTAGCTTTACCGCGATAACGCCGTAAGCGTGTGGCTAGGGTTGCATAAGGTTGTTGCTTGACCGCCATAGTGCCATAAGTGTTTGGCAGGGGGACACACAGTTGCTTTACCGCCATAACGCCGTAAGCGTGGCTGGGGTTATTGATGGCCTTAGCACAGTAAAGCACGTGGCACAGTTTTTGATATATATTTATATATATATATATATATATATATATATACAAACAATGTTTCTTGGCACTCACCCTTTCATGTGTATAGTTCAATGTAGCCTGGGTGCAATCCCACGTTGAAAATATATAAACAGAAATAAAGAGATGCACTTCAAGGACTTGATAGATTTAAAAAAGGGGTAGTTTATTCCAAAAGTTATAGCATTTTAAAAAATAGCTGACGTTTCGACCCGTTCGGATCTTTCTCAAGGTCTTGAGAAAGACCCGAACGGGTCGAAACGTCGGCTATTTTTTAAATGCTATACCTATTGGAATAAACTACCCCTTTTTTCATCTATCAAGTCCTTGGAGTGCATCTCTTTATTTCTGTTTATATATATATATATATATATATATATATATATATACAGTTAAGGGGGGTTTGTATTTTGTTTGCATTTATATTCTGGGTCTCTTGGTTTATATGTCTCTTTTGTTTGCAATACGTGTAAAATGTGATGTGTATATGTCTTGTGAGAGAAGTGGTTAGTCACACGCAGGGTTAATCTCCATGGCTGAAGACGCTCCATCTCCTGTTTGTCTCCTCCTCTTCCCCCCTGCCCCCACCTCTGTGCACCCTCCTCCCTGCTGGGTTTACACAGCTCTTCCTCTGCAGCCTCCATCTGTCTCACTCTCTCTCTTGTGCCGTCCTAGTAAGGGGGGGGGGGGTATGGGGTCAAAGGCCTGTGAAAAAGTGAGAGAAAGGAATGGCGAACAGGCAGTGGGGAATTTGAGGAAGATCGCTAAGATCTGTGGCGTTACTATGTCTTCCAGCGGACGGCTACAGCCAGAGGGCTGGTGAAAGCTGCTAAAAGATAAAAGGGGATTATTGCAGGACAATAACCTAGTTAAGATAGCAGAAGCCTGGTTTAGGGCTGTCAGGGCGATTCAACAGGAGGGGTGGGCAGAGGAAGAAATGGAGTTAGGGGGACAGAAATTATATGTGTATCATGAGAGTAATTATAATGCTGAAAGTATTGTTGAAATTCCATGCCAGCCATAGCCCTGTCGTGGCACCTGGCACGGAGGGAAGGAGGTCGGTCCTGTCCCCATGACCTCCACCCAATTGCCAGTGTCCACAGTCACCACCCTCCTAGCCCCTGCCCCTATGTTCCCTGTCCTTAGAGTGGATGGATCATTGTATTCCCACGCCCCCATCATGCCTTCCCTGCCCGCCCCCTATATACCTTACCTCTCTGCCCCTATTGAGTCCGCCCAATCACGCCTGTCCCTAACGTATCTACTCCTGTCACTTCCGCCCTTGCTATGCCCTCACTTCCTGCCCCTGTCATGGCTGCCACTTCCTATCCTGCGCCTGCCGTCACTTCCTTCTCTGCCCCTGTCATGGCTGCCCACATGATGTCCACCCCTCTTATGCCCGTCATGGCGCATAAACCCCCAATTACTACGGGAGGTCTGCCCACCCTCATGACCCAATGGGGAGCCCATGCTCCGTCTACCCCCTTCCAAGCCCCAGTCATCTCTGACGCCGCCAGTTTCCATGAGTCCCAGATCCCCCCTCCACCCTTCCTCCTCCTCTTTCCTCCTGACGACGGTAGCCTATTCGGGGGCAATCCTTCATCACCCCGTGCTGAGAATCTGAGTCCCCCAGAATGAGAATCCTAGAGTCCAGTTTCTTACGGACGGAGCCCCTTTGATGTATGTCTCATTCACCCCGTCCCAGGCTACAACTCTGGTGGGCTCTCTTCCAGATCCAGAGAAACAGCCCTTGCCTCCCTGAATCCGTCAACAGAATTAATGGAATAATAGTAGGCCACATTCTGATAGCTGCTCCTACATGCTTGCCTAGATACTGGAAAACTAAACACACACCCTCAATTACAGACGTACTACAGCACACACACCCTCAATTACAGATGTACTACAGCTGACACTAGAAAATAAACCATACAAATTATCTCACAGAAGCAACTCACACATATTTGCACAATTAAAATATCACTGGATCAATGGGAAACCGATGTTAAAAAAAATTTATAATTTGGGGGCGTGGCTGACCGCCGAGCAAGATGGCCACTTAGGATTTTGCTCCGGCACATGGGCTCCGCAATACACCGACTAACCTGAGCAGAAACATCGCCGATCGAAACCCCAAAGATGTCACAAGCCAAAGGAAAGAAAACTGCCCCCAAAGCAGATAAAAATAACTTCTTTGGGCAAAAATCAGCCGCCGCAATGGAGACTGTACAAGACATGCAAACCGCCACACAAGATGGCGCCGGACATCCAGACACGAGATCTCCCGCAATACCATGGGAGGAGGCTCAATCAACTGAATGCCTTACAATAACCTACTTTGAAAGAGCGATGGAAGCGATGTCGGCAAAACTGATACACACCTGGCAAGCAACAGCCGACCAAATTAAAAGCGAGGTCCGAGAGCTCTCCAACAGAACAACAGCAGTGGAAGCACAGTGCCAAGATCTACAGACCACACAGACTGAAATTTCAGGCAACATGCAAATTCTACAACAAAAAGTAGAAGACATGGAAAATAGGATGGCAGACTATGAGGACAGGGCGAGGAGGAACAATTTGAGGCCGAGGGGAGTCCCAGAATCTGTCCAGCCCGACGAGTTACAATTATACGTGAGGGGTCTGATGCATGCCTACGCCCCTGACATCCCTACAGACATGCTACTAATTGACAGGGTTCACAGGGTTACTAAACCGAAGCACTTACCAGACACCGTGCCCCGAGACGTCCTGCTCAGAGCGCACTACTTCCACATCAAGGAACTTGTGCTCCGGGCTCACCGCAACAAACAAGAGCCACATGAGGAATACCCATCGGTGCGCATCATGGCGGATCTGTCAGCTGCAACGCTGAGGAGGAGAAGGGACTTTCAGCAAATCACGACGGAACTGAGGAACCAAGGCATACGTTACAGATGGGGCTTCCTTACAAAGCTCATACTGACAAGAAATGGAGAAGCAAAAATCTTCTCTACGCCAGAAGAAGCCATGAAAGAGCTGGCGAAATGGAGCCCACGTAACAAACAAAGTGCCTCATCGGCACCCTCCCCCCAAAGCCGCAAAACCACAAGATCTGACCGTATGAACTAAATGCCTGAGACTAGTGTTATGCCGCAAGTATGCCACTACCACTGTTCTTTACTGTTTTATGTTCATGATGTTTCACACAATTGTTTTTGGTGTTACGCCCAGGCGCATGCTTCAGACACATTCACCACCACTTACCGCAGCTAGGCTAAAGCGCTCCACAACCAAGCAGTAACAGGTCAGGCAGGCAATAACCAACGGGTCCAAAGGCAGGGACAACCAATCTGCACCCAGTCACACTTCACCCCCCCCCACGACATTTAGGGGAAGCGCGACCCGTTTACATGCCACGCTCCACGTACAATAGTATACCAAAGGGGGGTGCCCCCCCAGGCAATAGCACAAAGCCCAACAGGCTCCCTTACAGCGGGCCAGGTGGAGCTGCGAAGGCAACTACCCACTTGCGCGCATGTAACCGCCTTCCTACTGCGGCATGAAGGCACAAATGTACTGCTTCATAAACAAATGTATGGGGACCCCACAACAGCGCGAATGCACCCAGAATGGGACATACCCCGCGTTCTCTGGGGCTTCTAACCTAGATTGATCTTTTCAAGTTTATTTTATCATTTTAAGTTATACTGAAATTACGATCCCTAGAATACGAGACGTCAGCTGCACTGCACCACACACTGGCACCTGACACAGCGCTGCTGCACAAAGGCAAAGCATAGCCATACCAGGCGCAATCACTTAAAAACAACACCAACACTTACAATAAAAAAAAAAGGTTTATGTTATCTTGAACAGCGAAAGACTGAATGTTGTACTGCAATTATGTTTTATATATTGCATAACTGTTTAATGCATTGAAATTTCCCGGTCCCACAAGATTGACGCTCAAGACAGGTCAGTATCTGCTCCACCTTATATCACGAAGCGGAAACCCATAAGCCACCCAATTGGAAGCTTTTCCCTCCAATCCCCCACGGTACGACAGAGTACCAGACCAGGACAGGTCTACTGTACATATCACCACACCCTTCCCCCCAGACCCCCCTCCCATAACCCTCCCAAACCCACCCTCCTACACCGCCTGCTACCTCTCCACCTCGAGTGACGACTAGCCCACACAGGAACCAACTAGGTCATCTAGACCCCACAGGCACAACTTAAAATGAAACTTTATTCCCACAATACCAAGGGGCTAAACACACCACATAAACGGAGAATACTTTTGAAGGACTTGAAAAGTCACAAAGCAGACAAAGTGTGCCTCCAGGAGACGCACTTTGCCACCAACAGAATCCTCTCCTTCGCTCTCCAAGATTACCCCACACAATACCATGCAACCCACTCCTCTAAATCGCAAGGAGTCTCCATCCTCTTACATAAGTCCCTAACAACCGACACACTCCACGTCAAAAAAGACGGCCAAGGTCGCTATCTGATCCTGCACAGCATACTAAACAATCTACCATTCTTACTGGTGTGCCTATACAGCACAAACGACCAACAATGAAACTTCATACACAAAGTACTCAACAAAATACCGAACCTGACAAATACACCTATAATTATCTGCGGAGACTTCAACCACACCATGGACTCCCGCATGGACTCCACGGCACAGGCCAACTCCGCCAGACACGCCCAGTTAAAACCAGCAAACAAAGCCTTTACGAAACTGATCCGCGAACATGGCCTATACAACACCTGGAGAACACGCAACCCAAATGAAAGAGAATACACGTTCTATTCACAGGTCCACAAAACATATTCCAGAATTGACCACATACTAACATTAGGCACCCTTCTCCCAGCCATCACAGAATGCTCCATAGGAAATATAATATGGCCCACTTCTACTGTCCATGCAAGACCACTATCAACAATAAAACCTCCGTGGCGCCTCAACGACACCCTGCTACACGATACCACCTTCATGACAAAACTCACAGATAACCTACAATTATACTTCGAGCTCAATAACCTCCCGGGTACTTCTGCAGAGGCTCTATGGCAGGCCCACAAACCTGTCATGAGAGGCTTACTGATAAGTCAAGCATCCTTCCTCAAACGACAACAAGAAAGGGAACACACAGACCTGCTACGAAAACTACGCGACACAACCAACGAACATCTACTGAAACCTTCAGATGACCTAGCCAAATCAATAGCCTTCATCACCAACCAAATTAGCACACTGGCTCTCAACAAAACAACGCATATCCTAACAAAACTGAAGATGAAAACGTACGCACAAGGAAATAGAGCTGGAAAACATCTAGCAACGATCCTCCGACAGAAACAAGCCAACTCTAAAATCCCATACCTGCTCGCTAACGATGGAGGAGAAATCCATAACCCACAAGACATAAACGACACAATGGCAGACTATTACCAATCTCTCTACAACTTAAAAAGCGACACCTCATTGCATCACCCCACCGACAAAGACATAGCTGATTTCCTCCAGCAAACGACACTGCCCACGCTATCCACAACACACAAACAAGCCCTCCAAACCCCAGTAACGACCCAAGAAATAATAGATACGATACAGGCACTCCCCCCGGGGAAATCCCCTGGTCCAGATGGACTAACCAATGCCTATTACAAACAATTCGCCCACATCCTGGCCCCTTATTTAAACAAACTAATCAACCACACATTACAATCGGGAACACTGCCGGGGGAGATGCTGATGGCACATGTTGCCACCCTACCAAAACCAGGGAAAAACCCCAATAGAAGTCAAAATCTGCGGCCAATCTCCCTATTAAACACTGATGTCAAACTCATCGCAAAAATCTTCACGAACAGACTATCCTCCATCATTTCCACGCCAATTGGCGAGGACCAAGTGGGGTTTGTCAACGGCAGGCAGGGAGCGGACGGCACACGAAAAGTACTAAACCTCCTGTATGGTATGCGTGAGGGGAAAACCCCAAGTGTCCTGTTATCCCTAGATGCTGTAAAAGCATTTGACAGACTCCACTGGCCGTTCCTGCTAGCGGTCCTACAAAAGTATGAGTTCCCATCCCAATTTCTAGCACTCATCAGGGCACTCTACTCCTCCCCCAAAGCGCGAGTGACAAACGGGGGTTTTGTATCCAAAACTTTCACCATATCAAATGGCTCGCGCCAAGGCTGCCCACTCTCTCCAATACTCTACATTCTGGCACTAGAACCCCTGACCCAAATGATACGAGACGACCCCAACATCCATGGAACGCGAATAAAAGGGAGGGAATACAAAATGACGCTGTTCGCGGATGACATCCTACTATCGCTAGAAAAACCACACATATCCTTACCACAATTCCACAAAATATTAGTTCAATATAGTAGGTGCTCCTACTACAAACTAAACATAGCGAAAACACAGGCCCTAGGCATAAATGTCCCAAGCCATGACCTAAACACTTTGAAAACAAAATTCAACTATGACTGGAGACAAGACCACATAAAATTCCTTGGGGTTAACTTTACACCCACACCCGCAACCTTACACAAAGCAAACTACACCAAACTCCTAGGAGAAATCAAATCCATCATGCAAGGATGGAAGGGAAAATATGTGACGTGGATGGGAAGAATCGCTTCGGTGAAAATGGTAATACTGCCAAAGATCCAATACCTCTTTAGAACACTTCCCCTTATGCTTCCCGCGAAATATCTCTGTGAAATACAAAAACAATTCAACGCACACGTATGGGAAAATACAAAACCCAGAGTGGCACGTACAACAATGTACCAGCCATTCTCCCAAGGGGGGATGGGCATGCCTGACATAAGAGGATACTACCGAGCAGCACACATAGCCCCCTTACTATCTGCATTCCAACACAAAGACAAAATGGCCTGGGTCGAAATAGAGATGAGCTACGCGAATGGATTTTCCATACCAACAATGGCCTGGTTACCGAAGCTCCAGCGACCAAGCAATAAATCACTACTGCCAACGACACTACTAACCCTGACAATTTGGGATGACTACCGCAAAAAAATAGGCATACTGACAAGAATCTCCCCAGCCCTCCATCATCACAGACTTCAATTACAAGATATGGAATAAACACGGCGTGCACACCCTGTCTCAACCTATGACAGATGCTCGCCTTAAACACCTCTCTGACCTCCAACAGGAGTTCCACCTAACTTCATCAGCCACCTTCTCGTATAGGCTACTGCAAGCCTGGTTCACCCTGCAAACAAGACAATCAGCAATAACCTCCCCAGAACCGCCCCTACTGGAGGTGGAGAAGATCTGCCTAAAAATCAAACCAGCTAAGAAACTAATATCATTAATCTATGCCTCGGAACGCAACCAACCTACACATCGCCCCCTCTCCTTCAAAACAGCATGGGAAAAAGATATCAAACACCCACTCTCAGAAGACCAATGGCGGAGTGCCTACAGGGCACATACACAACTGACTCTCTGTAGGAACCATGTAGAACTTTCCAGAAAAATACTCTACAGGTGGTACCTAGTACCAACACGCTTAAAACATAGCTTCCCCACAACGTCAGACACATGCTGGAGATGCCAAGCAGACAGAGGCACTATGATCCACACCTGGTGGCACTGCCCACAGCTCACAACCTACTGGCAGGAAGTGGCAAAATTAGCAGCATGATGCACCAATACACACTTACCACTTCTGCCTGAAATATTTATCCTCCTCCTACTTCCAGCCACACTACGAAAAAGCCACAGATTCCTCCTATACCACATCATCATCTCAGCTCTAGCAACAATAAGCAGAAGATGGAAACAAACAAACCCACCGACAATAGATCACTGTATCAGGGCGATAGACGAAACCAAACATTATGAATTAATGGCGAAGAAGACAAGGCCAAAAGCCACATACTGCTCCACAGCTTGGGACATGTGGGACAGATACAAATCAGGACTCCCATAAAGCACCCATACCCAACACAATAAGTGCAGATAACACAAAACCCCCTAATCATAAGCTCCACGTCGGAAGCACAACATTCTCCTCACCACCACTCCACAAGACAAGATGACCCTAACACTAGTACTACGTCACCCCCCCTACTACCCTTCCCTTCACCCCCTCCCCATGGGGACAACACAGACACAAGTGTAACCAACACACGACGCTCCTCCTGTACCAACCTACACCACTAGGGAACAACTACTAAACCCGAGCATAGTAGGAATGTTGCCAAAGCGGCAGACATGGAGAACAGAAGTAGGGACAACCCTGCACCGCAAACACTCCCGCCCCTAGAACACTTTAAAGCGCGAACAAACTCTGAACCAAAACAAACAACAAGCAGATAGCCTAACATGAGGTATAAACGAATAAAGGGCTAACTACAAACAATTGAAAACGGGCAGATAATGTCTAACAGTGTAAGATTGTAACGAAACAATCCCTACAAAACTGAATGTACACTCTATGCTAAATGTTGGATAATACTTATGCTCCCCCCCTATTCTCTTCTGTACCCCAGATACCTTGCACCCGACAAAATAAAAATTGTCAAATTCAAAAAAAACAAAACAAAAAAAAACGTATAATTTGTAATAACTTGCAAAAAATTTAAATAAATACTATTTGAAAAGAAACAGCCCATGCCCTTCTACCGCAGGATTGCCGAAATCCGAAAGACCTATTCTGTTGCATGGCGTGACTTGTTTAGCCTCTGTGAAATTAAAGCAGGAGATGCCTACTGGCCTATTATGGAGAGGAGCTTATCTAATGCCCGACTCACTAATGAGTCTGATTTCCCCTCAGGTTTTGAATTCTGTGAAAAGCTCCAGCTGTGGGCCCAACATAAATTAGCTGATCAGGCTACCTGTATTAACGATGTCATCCACGATAAGACAGAATCTGTGGAGAAGTACCACTCTAGGTTGTTCCAAATTTTCTCTGACCTGGGTTTCAGTTTGTACAACAAGACCCACACCCAAATGCTGTCAGCGGCCTTCATGGCAGGCCTTAAAGAATCCATTCGGCCTAATTCTGTCTCCCCCTGAATACAGAATAATCCCTCTGGATACCCTTCTGTTAGTTGCTAAGGGCCTAGAGTCCTCCCAACTACCCCAACCAAGGAAACCCTATGTTCTCTCGCCCTACACACCCCCTGGGTATGCACCCCTGCCTCCAGGCCTACCTATGTGTCAGCCCTCTATGCCGCAATTAAGATGTTGTTTTAACTGTGGTCAGCCAGGGTCATTTCAGGAGAGAGTGTTGGGGGAACTGTCTAGGGCCCCTAGACAGTTCCAGCGGGATGTGAGACAGCCTCATCCTGCAGCCAATTACCCCCAGTTCTCAGCTCTTGGTTACCCTGCAGCTAATAATGCCGCTGCCAGCTACCCTACTGCCAACTACCCTCTTTCCCCACCATTCAGTAACCCTGCACCAGCCAGCCACTCCTATAATGGCCCTGACCAGGCCCACCTAGGTCTCCTACAATAGGTAACTGGCAAACCTATGTCTCCTACCCCTGTCATGGAAGTATCTTCAGGGGATAAGGGTGGGCCCATAGCCACAGTGGTCCTACCTGTAGAAGGCCACCCAACTACCTTCTTAGTTGACACAGGCGCAGCCCGCTTTTCTGTCTAACATTGATGTTTCTTGTGCAGGTGTAGATGGCACCCCTCGAAGTAGCCCACTAACTAAGCCCTTACAAGTTGGCACTTACCCTGATCTCTCGGCCCGCTTTGTGGTTTCTTCTACCTGCCCAATTAACCTACTGGGAGCAGATGTTCTCTCCCACTTACAAGCCTTTACCTCCTTCACCCCAAATGGCCAGGTTCAGTTGTCCTCCCCCTGTCTACTGCTGATACATCAGCCCTCTGCTCCATACCCCTCCTGCTCCACATGGAGACTCCTGATAGTAATGCAAGGGTCCTAGATGGTTCCTCCAGTGCCTTTGCCAGGATACCTTCCAAGCTATGGTCCAGAGGCCCAGAAGACATCGGACGCCTCCAAGTTCCCCCATTTTTGGTAAAGTTAATCCCAGGAGCCAGCCTGCCCCGTAAACCACAGTATCCTCTGAAGCCTGCCCAAGCCCTTTCTATTTCCGAGCAGGTAGAAACCCTATTGTCTAATGGTGCCTTGGTCAAGTGTGTGTCTCCCTGCAACACTCCCCTGTTCCCTGTGAAGAAGAAAACTGAAAAGAGTGAGCCTGAAAAATACAGAATGGTTCAAGATCTCAGGGCTGTCAATGAGGCTAATATTCTGGAAACCCCTATCGTACCTAACTCCTGTCAGGAGTCCCACCTACCGCCAAGATCTTCACAGTGGTGAATTTAGCTAATGCTTTCTTCAGTGTACTTCTGGATCCCTCATGTCAATATCTGTTTGCCCTCACCCATGAAAGACAGCAATACACATGGACTGTCATGCCTGAAGGAGCACAAAACTCTCACAAACTCTCACAAAAAGTCAATTTGCGAAAGCAATGGCTTCAATCTTGGACTCATGGCAAAAATCCCACACTGATGTGGTCCTGCTCCAATATGTGGATGACCTCCTCCTCTGTGCTGATGATCTCCTCTCTGCTGAGCGTACTTCAGAAGATCTCCTCTGTTACCTTGCTGAACAAGGATGTAAGGCATCCAAGAAGAAACTACAATGGTGCCGGCCCTCCGTGGTCTTCCTGGGTCACTGTCTCTTACATGGCACCCGCCATCTCACCCGGGACCAGGTGAGAGGAATCTCTGCTATTTATTCTCCTAAAGCACACAAGCCCCTGCATGCCTTCCTGGGCCTAATCTCCTACTGCAGAGCCTGGATACCAAAGGCCTCCATCCTCATGCAACTTTTGTACGCTGCCCTAAAGACTGAACCATTTTCCCTGTCCCCTGAGGCCTTATCCAGCTTTTTTGCCCTGCAACAGATTACCAGAAGCCATTTAAGTTGTTTGTGTCAGAAAGACAGGGTCATGCATCTGGAGTCCTCACACAGTCCCATGGCTCCTACTCCTGTCAACTGAACTCAGATGAATCATGAGGCAACCATCTAGCTGACCAAGCCGCCAAAGACACCAAGGGAAGTGGACAGAAGAGTGTCCACTGAAGAGATCCCCATATTCACCATGCAAACCCTACCCAGAGACCTCAAGCTCCTGAAGGAACAACAAGCAGCTGCTGATCCTGAAGAAAGACAGAGCTGGAAACAGAAAGGGGCAACCCTTAAAGATGGGCTGTAGTCATCACACCTGTCCAAGACCCTCATGAACTCTCTAATCAGCAAATACTATGAAGCACCAGGAATCACCTCTCTGACCAACAGCTACTGCAAATCCTGTACCATCTGTGCCAAGTGCAACCCAGGCAGAATGGAAAAGGCACACCCTAAGCATCTAGCCAAACCTCACTACACCTTCTAAAGAACCCAAGTTGACCACATTCAAATGCCAAAGAGTGGCCGGTATGAATATGCACTAGTCATAGTGGACATGTTCTCAAGATGGCCAGAGGCCTACCCAGTTACCAACATGACAGTCAAGACTACAGCCAAACGCCTGCTCACCGAAGTTGTATGCAGATACAGGGGTCCCAGAAGTAATAGAAAGTGACCAGGGCCCGGCCATCACTGCATCAGTAACCAAAGAAATCTGGGCAGCACTGGGGGTGACCCTTGCATTCACACACTCTATCGTCCACAGAGTAGTGGTAAAGTAGAACTCTTGAATGGCACCTTAAAAGCCTGAATGCTTAAAATGGCCCATGAAACTAACCTGCCCTGGCCAGAGAGTCTCCCCATAGCAATATTTAGTGTAAGGTACACACCAAGAGGGAGGTTTTCTTTATCCCCTTATGAGATTCTGTGTGGTTCAGCCCCTAGACTTGGGTGCTATTTCCCCCAACAACTTCAACTCCAGTCTGATATATTGGTTGACTATGTAACTGCCCTTTCTCAAGCGTTGACGAAAATCCATGCGCAAATGTTTTCTTCCATTCCATATAAAGAGTCTGATACAGGCACCCACGAATTGCTACCTGGTGAAGAAATTTGTGAGTTAAGAAAGTTCTGGTTAAGAAATTTGTGAGAAAGCACACTCTTGAGCCAAGATATGATGGTCCCTTCCAAGTCCTCCTAGTCACAGCCACATCTGTTAAATTGGACGGGAAGAGCACCTGGATCCACGCTTCCCACTGCAAGAAGGTTCCAGCCCCCCTAGAAGGCAGACTGTCCTAAGCCATTATTATCCTGTTCATCCTTTTGCTGCTACACCTGACTAGGCCCAACAAGTTGCCATTACTAAAGATGATAATGTTTACACATTTAGGTACAACTTATCTGACATACATGTGGCCACGTTTACATTTGATTATTGTGATATTGTCAGTTGTACATTCCCACAATCATTGGTAAAAACAGTATACAAAGACATTCCCAACATAAAGGACCCATACATATGTGTTACAGACGACTAATGGGGACATGACTGTAATTCCTGGTGCGTGGTGGATTGGAATGCAGGACCAGCTTGGGGCTACAAACCACAGAGGGAGGGACGACCCCAATGAAACTTACCCTAAATACAGAACATCCCAGCCCCGGAGATGCTGGTGAGTATGTAATGGGAATGTATTGGAAAGGGGGGGGGGGGGGCTCCTATCATAAACAGGGAGCTTTCTACCTACAAGATATGTATTAGTGACCGAGTGGGTAGCTTGTAATTATTAACCCGCTTAAACCCCACATTCAGACCCTTAAGGACATGGTAGCCATAGCAAACCCTACATTCAAAGATACTATGGCTACAGAGACAGGATTCTCTGACACTAACATTTGGCTTGAATGGATGAGATATAATGCTATAAACACAACAGAACTAACTGCTATGTCTGTGGGGGAGCCAGAGCTCACCTAGCTACTGTACCCCTATATTTACCCCCTGACATAGAACTGTGTTTCCTAAGCCTCTACACTAATCTCAAGACTAATCAGACAGTGTGTGAATCATGGAAAAAGGAATACCCAATTGTGATTAACAACATCAAACCAGACGAGGGTATTACTATATATCCAGGGAACTACACCTGCTTCGGTAAAGGCCGGTTCTTGAGTAATTTAACTGGTAAATATTGTGCTACTTATAGCACAGTTCCACTCGTCCTCCTACAAAAACATATTAAATCCCTGGGGTACATATATTGGTTATGTGGGGATATGCAGCTTAGATCAAGGCTGGAAAATGTATGGTGGGGGAATGTACCCTAGCCAAACTTATTATGCCTATACACATTATATCTGAGAGCCACCAAGTTGCACATGACAAGTCACACTCACACATCAGGACCAGAAGAGGCACTCCTGTAAAACCCCCATGTGTATATAGCTGCTATTGGAGTGTCAAGGGGGGTGCCTAATTAATTCAAGGCAAGAGATGAAGTTGCAGCAGGGTTTGAATCCATCCTCCCTATCATCACAGCCAATAAGAATTTGAATTGGATTTACTATATATACATATTATAATCAACAACAGTTTGTAAATGATACAAGAGATGCCCTCCAGGGGTTGGCTGAGCAACTTCAGGCCACATCCCAGATGACTTTCCAGAATAGAATGGCCCTAGACATAATCCTAGGGGAGAAAGGGGGTGTATGTAAAATACTCCCTGACATCATGACATGTTGCACCTACATTCCAGACAACACAGGCCCTAATGGTAAGGTAACCCTGGCAATAGAGAAGTTAGAGAGTCTCTCAGAAGAGTTAAAAAGGAAATCTGGGGTCACTGATCCATGGGAAAGGTGGTTTGGGCAGATGTCTGGTTGGCAGAAAGTTCTGGCTCAAATAGGTGTGGCAGTCCTGATAATGTTGATCATCCTAGCTCTTATTGTTTGTTGTGTTTTTCCCTGTATTAAGAAGTGTTTAGAGAAAACAGAAGATCAGGCCACACCGACTTTCAATCATCAGGAGATAGATGAGGAGGATTATGATAAACCATATGCCCCGTTGCAGCGCCTCCCCACCAATATCAAAGTTATATTATTTTAGGGGCCAAAGGGTTAGTGTCTGTCTTTACGGGCAAAGTCTGTAGCGAGGGGGGTGGTGGACAAGCCACTGCTCATCTTATGCGCAGCATCAAAAGAGTTCCGAGGCCTCTTGGACAGATGTGCTGTAGGCTATTAGGGACAGCTTAAAGGGATATATATTGCTACTAGATATGGCTTTCAGTAAATAGTCATTTTAACCCCTTAACGCCGTTACGACGTGCTATGCCGTCACGCTTTAAGTGGGCTGTTGTGACGGCATAGCACGCCGTAACGGCTTTGTGCCCTGGAGCGCCCGGGATACTTACCTTCCCGGCGCTCCGCTTCAGGAGGACTGCCTCACAGCCCAGGCAGCCCTCCCACGGCAAATCAGGCCCCCAGGGGCCAATGATCGCTCTCAAAGAGCGATCACATGGCCCCCTATAGCTGGCTGTGGATCTGCCAGCAGGGGGACTGTCTAAAATATCAGACAGCTGGTAGGTAGTGTAAAAAAAAAATATTAGACAGGTTATAAAATAAATTAAATGCATTTTTATATATATTTTATATATATAATATATGTATATATATTATATATATAATATATATGTATATTATATATATTTAACGTCATACATAGTGTATTTTAATACTAATATTAGTATATATATTAGTATTAAAATACACTTAGAATGACGTTACATATATATAATATACATATATTATATATATAAATACGTATAATTACAATAATAAATAAACAAAATAATAAAAGTAATAAATAAAATATTGAAACAAAATGTAATATAAATCATATATACATATGTAATTTCATTCTAACTGTATTTTGTTATTAATATATATATATTGGTAACAAAATACACTTAGAATGACATTCTATATATATCTATCTATATATAAAATGCAAATAACCGCAAATATATATATATATAGATAAATACATATAATTACATAAAAGATTACATTAGTATACACGTAGAATTTAAATACCTATAAATGCATATATATTAAAATTCTACGTGTATATTTAAGTAATCTTTTAACATAATTAGGTGATTTGAGTAATTAAAATTTGATTGACATACCTGACAACACAGGGAGAAAGTGCTGAGAATTTAATTCGCAAGCACTATATTTGACCCTGTAACTCTCCAAGACAACATAAAACCTGTACATGGGGGGTACTGTTTTACTCGGGAGACTTCGCTGAACTCAAATATTAGTGTTTCAAATTGGTAAATTGTATTACAACGATGATATTTTAAGTAAAATTGACGTTTTTTGCATTTTTTACAAACGAACGGCACTTTTATGGACTATATTATTGTTGTAATATGTTTTACTGTTCTAAAACACTAATATTTGTGTTTAGTGAAGTCTCCCGAGAATAACAGTACCCCCCATGTACAGGTTTCATGGTGTTTTGGAAAGTTAGAGAGTCACATATAAGGCTTGCATTTAATTTTTTTGACATTGAAATTTGCCAGATTGGTTATGTTACCTTTGAGAGAGTATGGTAGCCCAGGAATGACAATTACCACCATGATGGCATACCATTTGCAAAAGTAGACAACCCAAGGTATTGCAAGTGGGGTATGTCCAGTCTTTCTTAGTAGCCACTGTGACCGAAAGCAAGGAATTGTGCTGGAGGGAATCTATATACCTCCCCAGATTTTGCAAGGATCCTACTTTGTGTAATTAGCCCCAGGGAAATGTGTTATGTTATAATGAATTTTGCACTTTAAATATGTGTATATTTGGCCCCTGGGGTGGAGTACTTGGAGAGTAGGGTGGGCCAGTGCTCCACTCCACATTTTGGAAGTTGCTTGTAACCTACAGGTGAGAAGTCCAGTTCCAGAGTTTGAATCCTAATTTAACTCACCTGAAAAGGATTGTCAATTACCAGTGCTATTAAGTACTCCCCTGCCAAGGAAGGAGGGAGATTGTGTTTGGTTTCTGTGAGTGGAAACAGAGAGCTGAAAACCTGAAACAGTAAGGTTGTTTATGTTGGGAAATGGACAAGCCATCCAACCCAGTTAGCTGATTATTTTGTTTAGTTAGTTCTCAGAAGAGCAAGGCTTTTGTTTTGTATATTTTTGTTACCTTTATACCTTACTGTGCATTTATTTTGGAGCCACAATAAAAGAGCAAGTCCTTTTACCTCATCCAGCGTGTGAAGTGTCTCTAAAGCCTGAAAAGACTGTGTGTAACACCCCAATCCCAGGACAAGGTACCAAGGGAAAGGAGTACTTTTGTCACACCACTTAGTCACAAACACTGGCCAAATATTTGTTTTTTGCTTTTTTAACACAAAAACAAATATGAACGCTAACTTTGGCCAGTGTTTGTGACTAAGTGGCTACTAAAAAAGACTAAACATACCCCACTTTCAATACCTTTGGTTGTCTACTTTTTCAAATGGTATGCCATTATGGGGGTAATTCTCATTGCTGGGCTACCACACCGTCTCAAAGGTAACATTACCAATCTGGCAAATTTCTATTTGAAAATGGAACGTTCTATATTTGACCCTGTAACTTTCCAAAACACCATAAAACCTGTTAATGGGGGATACTGTTGTACTCGTGAGACATCGCTGATTACAAATATGTGCATTTTTGTGCAGTAAAACCTAACAGTATTATGACATTCACAGCTAAAAATTCAGACGGAAATACAAATTTTAAAAAAAAATCTTATTTTCTCACATTTTTTTAAAATGTTATTTATAATGAATTATGTTCCATATATGTATAGTTAATGATACATTAAAGCCCTGTTTCTCCTGAACAAAATTATATATAATAAGTGTGGGTGCATATAATATGAAAGAGGGGAACTACGGGTGAACAGACATATAGCGCAAATTCCAGTTTTTGTTTACGTTTTGTTTTGCAAAACGTGCACTATTGACTCCGTCCTGAAGGGGTTAAGGGGGGACTGTTATGGATAGAAGTTATTGTAGGTAAAATGTCTATTTACTTTGTATACCTGTATTCAGTATTTACTCAAAATGGCTGCTAGAGCACCCCCTCACATCGACTGAACACCTTGTGTAACAAGATGGCGTCTCCATCCGGAGTAAAATCCTGAGATGATGGTGACATCACACTTTGGAGGAAGTGCATTAGATAAGACACTTAACACTTGACCAATTAAAGATGTATTCTCTCTGTTATCTTGCATTTTATGTATTTCTGCCTTTATAAGGGACTTGACTGTGAACTTGTTTCTTTTCTGTACCCCTGGCTGCCTCTGCAACTATCCAGATAATAAAAATTGTCAAATTGTAAAAAAATTAATCAAATAAAAATAAAAGCCATTAAGCCAGTCGAAAACACAAAAAACACACACAAAAAAAAATAGAAATCCTGACGTTTAAAAAAATAATCAATTTTCACCCAGCAAGACTAAACTCCGCAGGGTGGGGAAAGGCTTATGGAGCCTTCCCACACCCCCTGCAATTTGACTCAGAGTGCTCTGACTCAGTCAACTAATAATAGTGCTCTGATAGGTAAATAGTGAGCCTTAAAGGTAACCAATCAGGTAAGGTTCATTATTTGAAGAAAGGAAACCGCGCCCTAGATTTGAGAACATTTATAAATATATACGTACACAATGGTAGTGGTTGTGGTCTCTATACAATTGACCTCAAAAGATAAAACATAAAGAAATAATAGTGCAGTAAGTCAAGTATAGTGGGAACGTGAATGGATACTAAGAATAATCCACACTCACATTTCCCAGAGCTAACTTAGAGCTCAGCTGTTAGTACACGTGGACGGAACAATCCCCGTCTAAGGATATGCAGATATCTTGGCAGCCTCAGGTAGATAATATGTGAAGAGACAAAGAAATCCAAATAGTGCAGTATATACTGGTAAAATAAATAAATTAAATAGTAAAATACTGTACTCACATTTGCTAGAGCAGAACTTGCTCTAGTTTGTATAGCATAGGTGGTATAGTCCCCACCAAGGAGCAAGATGGTAACCAGGAAGTAGAAAACAAAATCCAAATATAATAAATGGAAAAGGATAATTTATTTAACAAAAATAAATTAAAAAGGTAAATGAACTATGTATAAAATCTGTTAAAATCCACTTGACGCGTTTCACCTGTAAACAGGCTTCTTCAGAAGTGTGGATAATGTCCGGGTACCATTCGTTTATATATGAAGTTTATTAGTGATGATTTCCTCCTGGTGTGTGTAAATGGGACTTCCTGTTTCCTGTGACCAAAGGTGAACCGCACGTGTCACACCGGAAGTGACGCGGCGTTATGGAGCCGTGGTTATATATGCGTTCCATGCATGGAACGCAAACAAAACCAAAAAGGTAGTGTTGCGTTCCAGCGGAATAATTGAAGAAGTTCATTATGGTAAATGTACATTGGTCCGAGGTGCGCCCGTTGTAGACTCCTGAGAGCTCATATTAGAAACTCGCATGTGCCGCACCGGAAGTGACGCGGCATAGTGGGACCGTGAATATCTATGCGTTCCACGAGTGGAACGCAAATAATGCCGAAGTAGTTCCAATTATGAAAAAAAGTACAAGACTTATAAACTTTCATATTGAGGGAGACATTCTTCAGAGTTATGATCTCAAAAAGAATAGATACAATTAATTAACACATACACTGTGAACAAGTAGATTATACATAATAGTAAACACAAATCTATATTGAATTTTAATCAAGCAAAAATTAAATTAAAATGAATATATATATATATCATGAATATATATATATATATATATATATATATATATATATATATATAATAAATAAAATCTGATATAAAATCAGGATTAAAAAAGCAGCAGGTGTATATTGAGAAAGTGTGATAACATGCAATTTTAGAGAAACAGCAATCATCTAAGTAAATAATTATAAATATTGGCATATAAATAAAAAAATGAATAATAAAATATGAAAAAATACAAAATAAGGGATGTGACATAGACATACAGCACCCAATATATATATAGGAGTGGGGACCTGAATATGTATAATCTACTTGTTCACAGTGTATGTGTTAATTAATTGTATCTATTCTTTTTGAGATCATAACTCTGAAAAATGTCTCCCTCAATATGAACGTTTATAAGTCTTGTACTTTTCTTCATAATTGGAACTACTTCGGCATTATTTGCGTTCCACTCGTGGAACGCATAGATATTCACGGTCCCACTAAGCCGCGTCACTTCCGGTGCGGCATATGCGAGTTTCTAATATGAACTCTCAGGAGTCTACCACAGGCGCACCTCGGACCAATGTACATTTACCATAATGAACTTCTTTAATTATCCCGCTGGAACGCAACACTACCTTTTTGGTTTTGTTTGCGTTCCATGCATGGAACGCATATATAACCACGGCTCCATAACGCCGCGTCACTTACCCACTATACTTGACTTACTGCACTATTATTTCTTTATGTTTTATCTTTTAAGGTCAATTGTATAGAGACCACTACCACTACCATTGTGTACGTATATATTTATATATTTTCTCAAATCTAAGGCGCGGTTTCCTTTCTTCTTTTTTTTGTTTACACTATTCCGTTACAAGGTTGGGGTTCCTTGTATTGGTTACTGCTGCCTAACTACTACTAACTATATAGTGAGCGCCTAATCTATCTACTTTTACAAGGTTCACTATTTACCTATCAGAGTATTCCCCCTAATTGTCTTTTAGGGCCCCCACCTGTCGCTCGTGGGTGGAGGCCGGAGGGGAGGACAATAGTTCCGCCCCATTGTCATTTAGAGTCCCCATGGGTTGGGGCCGGGATTGGCCTGGGTCCCCCCCTTATTTTCAACCAGATAAATCCTCACATAGCAGAGGTCAAAGAAGAGTGGCTTCTCCACATGCCCACCTGGAATGGAAAAGTGATTTTTGGTCCCATGCCAGATTTCATTGTGGAATCGGACAAGAGCCTATGAGGATGGGGCACAACATGCTCCACGCCTTCCACAGGAGGCCCATGGATATCACAAGAAAACACTTTCAATATCAACTGTGTAGAACTGATAGCGGGCTCTTTCGCTATCCACAGCTTGGCCAACCACCTATCAAACTGTTGCGTACTATTGAGGATGGATGATGTCTCTGGCGTCCAAAATATCAACAGTCTAGGGTGAGCAAGATCACGCAGAGGTGATGAAGGAGATTTCAAGTTTTTGTTTCCAGCACAATATTACTTTGCAGGCAGAATACCTACCTGGAGAGTCGAACCTGATGGTAGATTGGTTCTCCAGACATTGGAGAGACTTCAGCGACTGTTGTTGGTATACGTGTTGTTGGTTCCTGAATAAGCAATATCGTGTTTAGCTGATGTAATCTTGTCATGTTACTTTTGCTGTAACTCCTGTCAATAAATATATTTGCCTGACCCTTAATACACTGGTAGTAGCCCAATTTGAAACATGTTGTCTATGTATCACTGAAAGGCTCTTCCCGAACGTTCGGTCCAAAAGTAAGGTGCATGGAACTCTTTGCCCAGCAGTGTAATATGACCCCACCGATTTGGTGGCAGTGTGTGGGCTCTACACAGAGAGTGAGTAGATATTTTTATAATCCTTACCCTCCCTGTGGATTAAGGTAAATAGCATATTTAGTGTATTTGGGATATTAAGGTGTGATTAAGTTCACACTGGTGGTCAGTGTAGGTTCAAGTCCCTCAACTACCAAGGAGAGAGAGTTACAACCTTTCTTAGATACGTCAGTATGGGTTTAAGTCCCTGTGGTGGGACTGCCTAAACTGTGAATTGCCTTGTTTTATATGTGTGGATGTGCCCTCTTAGAATGTGTGTTTCCTCTCTTTTATATTCCCCTTTCTGTAGTTTTTACCATAAAATCCTGTAATATACCTTTTGACCGCCCAACGAGGTATGAAAACCGCAGACCGCAAGGAAACGAGCGGCGCGTGCTTCCCCTGGGTGGCCGCCGTTTTGTATTATGGAATGCCCACCAGGGGTAGCATTTGACTCCCGAACCATGCCGGACCACCCCGATCCTCCAATTAGAACGTTCACACCTCGCTAACGAGGTGTGAAAAATGCAGATCACAAGGGAATAAGCGGCGCGTGCTTCCCCTGGGTGGCCGTCGGTTTGTAGCACCGAACGCCAACCAGGGGGACCATTCGTCTCCCGAACCGGCCTGCGTACACTGTCTTCGATCCCGGTGCTATAATCCACTCATTCCTTCTTTTCTTATCCTACCTACTCCCCAAAGCAGCTTTAATCCCTCATCCCTTTCCCTTATCTGGGAGCTACGATGCTACGCTCGTGGCTGGCCAGGTGAGCGCTCTCTCCGGTGGATACCTGTGCGGGGATATCCACCAGAGAGGGTGCCAGCTGTGAGTTGGTCTCATGGCCACAGGGTTCCCGCTGGCCGCATGGAAGCCCGTGCCGACCAACGGGAGAGGGGGTGCCCATTCAAACTAGGTTCGCACCATTTCCCTAGTCGGTCGGCATGGGCAGAGCGCTGATTGGTCGATGCAAGGAGCGGGCAACCAATCTGAGATGGAGCGCTTATTCAAACAGGGTTTTGCTCCCTTCCATCTGATTGGGCGGTGAAGCCCCTCTCATCCCTGGGCGCTGATTGGCGCGAATAAGTTTTGCACCTTTCAGCGGATTGATGACATTGGATTTCACGCCCTATCTTCTGATTGGGCAGCGAAACCCCTATCCTCCCCAAGCCCCGATTGGTGCATCCAAGTTTTGCGCCCTTTCTTCGGATTGGGGGGCAAAACTCCTTCCTCTTCCTAACGAAGATATAGTGCGATTTAGTTTACGCCGTTCCAGCTGATTGGCTGTTGCTTGGTTTAGGCACAAAGTTTGAATTCGCTGGACTAAACCAAGCAACACCATGGAACTGATTTCGGGGATGTACAGAGCCTTGAGACACAGACTTTCTACACTGATATCTTCCGTTTTGTACATCCGATTGCCCCAGGGCTATTTAGCTATGTAAGTTTTAGCCCTGTAACCCCTACCCCTCCCGGAGTACTAAGACCCAGAGCGGGAGATGGTTATCTATTCCCCAGCCCCCTTCTGTATGTTTTGTGTTGTGCGTAAAAAGCTGTGTGCTCAAATAAAGATTGTTGTATCCTGGAACTGTGTCCCGTCTGGTTAATGGGGAAATGGGTCTGACCTATCATTACCAAAGGGGATAACCAGCCAGGTTACCCATGTCCCACTACAGTCCCCAACTGGCAAGGAAAGAGTTTATAGTCCCTTTCAGAGGTGTCAGTAAGAGTTAATTGTCTCTTAACTGGTATAAGGTAAATTGTAAAATCCATGCATTCTATAAGAGTCCCATGCAAACACTGGAGGACATTGGGTATCATTAAGGTGTAAGTGATAAGCTTCCTTTCTGCAGTTTGTACAGTGTTATGTTTCCTTTTCATATTTTGTAGCAGTATAAGTTTTGTGTAACCATGGATAGGAGAGTAGCAAGGGTTAATTAATTACCTGTACCTGCCTGGCCCTTTGGACATTCAAAACTGACTGGTCGTCTGAAAGGTAAGCCCAGGCCCGGCCTTAGGGGTGTGCGAGCTGTGCGGCCGCACAGGGCGCCATGGAGCAGGGGGCGCCCTGACAGCCGACACAGCCCGCACATGGCCGGTGTCAGGGTTTATTTTAAAAAAAAAAAATCGCGGCAGAGGGGGCAGGGCTTACGGAGCTGCAGGGGCGGGGCTTATCACGAGGCAGAGGCGGGGCTAATACCGCCCGAAGCCCCTGCTGCACAGGAAGAGGGAAGGAGTCCCTGCTTCCCCATTAGCCAGCTGCATCCACTGGATAGAGGTAAGTGTGACTGTTTGCCTGTTATCCCTTTTTTCCAGCCATCTATGTGTCCCACTATTCCCCCCTCCCAGCCCTTCATATGCTCCTATACCCCCCCTCCAGCCCTTCATGTGTCCCTATAGCCCCCCCAGCCCTCCATGTGTCCCTGTACCCCCTCCCAGCCCTTCATATGTCCTTATAGCCCCATGTGTCCCTATAGCCCCCTCCCCAGCCCCCATGTGTCCCATTATAGCCCCCATGTGTCCCTATAGCCCCCCACATGTCCCATGTGGCTGTGTGACTGTGTGTGTGTGACTGTCTGTCTGCCTGACTGCCTGTGTGTGACTGCCTGTGTGTGTGTGTGTGTGTGTGTGACTGTCTGTCTGTGTGACTGCCTGTGTGTGTGTGTGACTGCCTGTGTGTGTGTGTGACTGCCTGTGTGTGTGACTGTCTGTGTGTGTGTCTGCCTGTCTAACTGTCTGTCTGTGTGTGACTGCCTGCGTGTGTGACTGCCTGCCTGCGTGGGTGTGACTGCCTGTGTGTGTGTGTGACTGCCTGTGTGTGTGTGTGACTGCCTGTGTGTGACTGCCTGCCTGTGTGTGTGACTGTCTGCCTGTGTGTGTCTGTCTGTTTGTAACTGTCTGTCTGTCTGTAACTGTCTGTAACTGTCTGTGTGTGACTGCCTGCCTATGTGTGTGTGACTGCCTGTGTGTGTGTATAACTGTCTGTCTGTGTGTGTGACTGTATGACTCTAATTGTGTGTGTCGCTGTAGCTGTGCCATTGTGTGTGCTGTGCCTGTATGTGTGACTGCCTTTAACTGAGTGTGTGTGTGTGTACATGCCTGTAACCAAGTTTAAATTTCCCCCACCCCTTCCTGTCAAGGCCGCACTTTGACTGACAGACGCTCACTCACTGACAGACGCACACTCACTGACAGACACACACTCTCATATACGCTGACAAACAATGACATACACACACACTATTACTTGGACACACACTGACAGATGCACACTCTCACTGACAGACGCATGCACTCACTGAAAGACGCACGCCCCCACTGACCGACACATACACACTCACTCACTGATACATACAAACTCACTGACTGACACACACACACACACATAAACACTTACACACACACACATTCACTTACAGACACACACACACACACTTACAGACACACACACACACATTCACTTAGACATACACACTCACAGACACACACACACACACACAGACATTTCCACTAACACTCACAAACTAATATTTTTTTAATTTTATTTTAAATCCACCCAGCCTCCATAGGAGAGCTGGAGTGGATTTCTTGCCTGCAGTCCAGTGTGGCTGCTGGGCGGGCGGGCGGGCAGGCAGGGGGCGCACAGACTGAGTAGGCGGCTCTTAGTGATGCCTGGAGCCGGACTGACGTCATATTCCAGCTCCCGGCTTCATTAAGCGGCGCAGAGGGAGCTGAGCAGGAAGAGCTCAGGTGAGTATGCTCCTTCACTGCCCGCTGCCAGCCTCGGGGGGGGGGGGCTCAAACATGCCAGCCGGCCAGCTCTTGAGCCCCCCAGGACGTGAGGCAAGCAAGGGATCTGCCTGGGGGTTTGGGGGCGGCTTTTATTGCCACCCCCTGCAAAGTGCCACCTAAGGCAGATGCCTTGTTTGCCTCACGATATACACGTCCCTGGTGCCTGTGTGTGTTACTGTATTCAGGCAACTTGGTGGGTGGTGGGGGGGCGCCATGAAGACTTTTCGCACAGGGCGCCTATTTGCCTAAGGCCGGCCCTGGGTAAGCCAGCCCATTATCACTTGGCAATATATTAAAAATGTTGAGTGTCTAAAAAGGTGCAGAATGGTACAGGGAAAAGCTAGTTCTGTGTGTTCTGCAGAACAATGTGTATATGGTTTATGCTTTGGCTAACTGTCACATCCTTTGAGAATAATTTTGTTTGGTGTACATGCAATCAGGAAAAATCAAAAATCCATGGCCACTAATAGGATCCTTTAACATCTCTAGTTCTAGAGAGCATTTATTTACAGCGTCAAAACCCTTTGTAGCCAAAATGGCTTGCATATATGCAATAAGTAAATTAGAGTTTAAAACAAAACAGTTCTAAGGGGAAATCCCACTATATAAAGGGACCATTTGATTCTAAAACATGTAACAATGAATTAAGTATAATCAGATGATTAAAAGCATACAAGGAAACATGAGTAGACAATTGAAGATTATGCTAGCTTTAGTGTACTAATAATCTTAATTTTAGTAATGACAGGAGGCGAGTGCTTGCATAACTATCTTTACTGAAAATCTCCAGCAGCACAGAAACAGTAACAACCAATCAGAAAAAAGTCAGATGGCCCTGACAGTGACATAATTTCCTCTTTCTTTGTAGCGAGGATATAAACAGGTAGAATAAAACATAAGAACAAAGATTTAAACGATAATATCAGTCCAACTTGGAGTCCAACAACAATATTTAAATACCAATGGAAGCTTCAAACATGTACGTAGAAAGATGAGTCCATCCTTGATCAGTATCCAATTATGCTGAAAGAAAAATAAGTGAAAGGTTTCTGAAGTGGCAAGTTGCCCGCATATAATGTATATTCGATTACACCAACAGCTAAAATGCATGTTATGCTAACTGTAACTCATTTAACAAAGTCAATGCTATATACCTATTTTACATCAATATCATAGACGATATAAACCAGATACCATTTAGAACGTTTACAAATTAACATCACAAAGAGAGGGAAAAAAAAAAACAATAGGGTGGGAAATACTCACATCCTGTCATTACTAAAATTAAGATTATTAGTACACTAAAACTAGCATAATCTTCAATTTTACCACATGACAGGAGGCTTCCTATTTTTTTGCATTTTTAACGCTATGAATTAACCAAAGTTAAGAGGCATGGAAGTTTGCCTAAAGTAGAATGTTCTAAATGTGCTCTCACGTGTCCAATCTGCACAACACATAATATCGGCCAGGGAAGCTCCTGCCGACAATGCCCGTGAAGCGGACGCACCCCTGACTGAGTCCCAAAATATGGATCAACGCTGGCTAAGGCTAGAAGCCAGCGAATCCACCTGGCCAAGGTCGTAGTAGACAGCGGGCCATGGGGTTTCACACATGAAATCAGAAGCTGACCCGCCGATGATGTTCAGAGGGGAGCTGATACTTCTATATAACGAATTAATGTCCTAACCACACACAGTCTGGGATCCAATACAAAAAAACGGGTAAAAAACAGACGAGGAGTCTGATTTAGTCGGACGTGATATCTGGAAGGTAACCCCTTCTGGAGTGTAGGTGAAACTGTCGACATGAAACGCCCGTACATCTGATACGCGACAAAGCGAAACGAGACATAGTAAAAGGGGTGAGTTTGGCTGAAATCTGTTTCAGCGAAAGGTACGGGTTATCCGGCCACTCCCTCAGGAAGTGTAGCACCACATCCACATGCCATAGGCGTGAATATTTCGGTGCTGGAGGTCTCGACAGCTTGGCACCCCGAAGCAAGCGGCAAACTAATGGGTCTTGACCCACCGGAATGCCCTGTATCAGTACATGCGCTGCCGATATGGCCAATGTAAATCACATTAAGGGATCGGTACAACTGCCCTTGTGAGAACATTTGAGATAGATAGTTTACAGCACCTATTCCTGTGATACTAAAGGGATCGGAGTCCCTCTCCATACACCAACTATTCCAGGCTGTCCATGCTGAAATTTAACATCTTCTGGTGCCGGGAGCCCATGAATCCCAAAGGAGGACTTTGGTAGATTGTGATAGGCCCTGGACTGACCAGGAACCCCTGAAATTGTCCAGGCTACCTAGCTTCTGATCTAGAACAAGGGGGTGATGTCCCCCTCGTGGTCCTGTCAGAAGTAGAGGGAAGGATGTTAGCAGGATGGGTGTGTCGTAGGACATCTCTAATAGGTCCGGGAACCTGGCCTGGCTCTGCCAAAGGGGAGTGATAAGCAGTAGGGATATCTTGTAAATCCGTACATGTCGGATCACCCTCGCAATCATGGAAAACGGGGGAAAGGCATATGCCCCCTGTTTTGGCCATGTTTGCAGGAACGCATCCACTGCCTTGCAATTCGGGTCCAGCAGCCAACTGTAGTAGTTCGGTAGTTATTGGTTGGTCCGGGACGCCAATAGATCCAGACTCAACGGGTGGTTCCAAAGCCTGAATTGTTGGAATATTGAGGTGTTTAGTTTCCAGTCGCTGTTGTCTCTCCAATGTCGATAGAACCAGTCCGCTGTCAGGTTGGAAGTTCCCGGTAGATATTCCGGCCGCAGTGTGATGTTGCATGTTAGGCAGAACTGGTATATGTCCTTGGTGGCCTTCGTGAGGGCTTGTGATCTGGCTCCGCCCAGGCGGTTGATGTATTGTACCGCTGAAATATTGTCCATGCGGAGCAGAATGCATCAGTCTGACATGTCTTGGCTAGGCTGCGAATGGCGAAGGACCCCGCTATCAATTCCAGGCAGTTGATGTGGAGGTCGGTCTCTTCGCCCTGCCATGGTCCCCCTGTGGAGGAGTCCGCGCAGTGTGCGCCCCAGCCCCAGTGGCTGGCGTCTGATTCCACAATGAAGTCTGGGGATGAACCAAAGATTGCTTTGCCATTCCAGGCTAGCATGTGTAGCAGCCACCATCAAAGTTCTGTCTGAACATCATCCGAGAGCTGGATCCAATGATCGTATGAGTGACCCGAGCGCAGGCATCGCACTTTCAGGCGTTGCATGGCTCTGTGGTGTAGAGGTAAAGGGAATATTGCTTGGATTGAGGACGAGAGTAGGCCCACAATCCGTGCAAGCATCCCAGGGGAAAAGTCTCCATCCGGAGGACCCATCTGATCTCTTTCCGAATTGAGGCTATCTTTGCCGTGGGGAGGCGTAGCATACAGTTCTTCGAGTCGATCTCGAATCCGAGGAACTGAATTGACTGGGCAGGAGAGAGAGACGATTTTTGTCTGTTCACCACGAAACCCTTTAAGGATTCCAGAAAGTGAACGACAAACTCTGCAATCGTAGTCTGGATGCAGATTCACAGGAAATCAGCAAATTGTCCAAATAAATGAGACATCGCACACCCGAGGTTCAGATATGAGCCATCACCAGCTTCAGCAGCTTCGAAAGCCCCAAGGAGCAGAGCTGAGACCAAAAGGCAGACATGTGAACTGGCATATACGTTCTCTCCAATTGAACCGGAGGAAACTACGACAATTTAGGGCGATGTGGACTGACAGGTACGCGTGAACCAGTCGTTCACGATGAGAAGATCTTGTAGGAGATGAATACCTTTCATCTTGAAATGTCTGTATACCGCGTAGTAATTCAGGTGTCGCATATTGATAACCGGTCGGTAATCACCCGTCTTCTTCTTGACTAGGAAGATATTGCTTAGGAAAAATGCCGTCCTACAACGTGTATTGCACTGCACCCTTGGGTATGTTCTGGAGCCCGTCGACCAGGAGCAGCTGGTGGCTCAGCTCTGCTGCTGACCAGCCCACCCACAACCACCTCGTCTGGGTAGGGCTCGGAATACCTGTTTCCAGGAAGCTTGTGACTTGTTTAAAGCGGTGAACAGGTTTACGTGTCTCTTGAGTTTGGTTATGAAGGTTTCTCCAAACAGTAGGCCTTTGTCTTCTGGCCCAAGTGCTTTGTGGCGAACATTTTGAGGGTCGAAGAGTGGTACTCCTGCTCGTCCAAGAAGGTACCATCTTCAGCCGTCTTAGCTTTTGGGACCCTCCGGGCATGCTGGTGTCCGTCCATCTCCCCGAGGATGGTCTCTTTGACATATTTTTAGGATGACTGCGGTAGGTCCTGCCAGTCGTTCTCATCCGAAAGTAAAGCGTCTTCGCGCCACTCATCCACAACGTTAAGATCGCCTTATGGGTCATAGTCCTCCTCATCTGAGGAAGGTGGCGGAGGGGAGCAAGATCCCGCTGTTCCACATGTTTGGGCCATTTAACCGGTGCCTTGCCTTTTGGTTCTAGAGGCTGAGGGGCTTGTACCCTTCCAGTGTGGTTTGGACTTCGACAGTTCTGAGCCCGAGGCCTCCGTCATATCCGATGGGCCTGTGTCGTAACAGAGCCTTCTCTACTGAGGCCGCAACCACGGCGTTAATCATCGCCTGGAAGTCTTGGGTCGGTTGCGCTGTGTCTTCCATGTCTGGAACTGTCCTGTGTGTAAAACAGTGACGGACAGTGAGGTGCAATAGTGGCAGGGTAATCACCTAGAGGTATCAGCCTCCTCGTATAACTGGGGCGAGCCCAGGGTATAGTGACCCCAAAAATATGTATTTATTAATGCCCGTGAGTGTATAGTAGTAATGTGTGCCAATGCGGGTGGGCCTTCTCACCTGATAGAACAGGGGGATACCCTTGAAAGATAGCAGAGACCTGAGTGTCTCTTATGTACTGTGTGTACCACCGTTGCACCCGGAGTTGAAACCACGATCACTTCAGATTAGTGTATCACAGAGGGGCATTCAGTGCATAAATTATTTGCTGCCATAGCAGACCCACATATAATTAGCTGGGGTTTGCCCCGGTAGACACGGATAGCTGGGGGGTCAGCCCAGGTGGCATGCCATGAAAAAACGCCAGAGGACAGCCACATTATTGTTTGTATTCTCGGTACAGTATATATGTAAATAACCCTGTGCAGGGTAACAGTATATATGCACTCAGGCAGTATAGTATATACACCCAGTCTCCTTGAGAGAAAAGGACAGTTGTTGCACTCAGGCAGTATAATATATACACTCCGTTTCCTTGAGAAAAAGGGTGATGGCACATTACAAGCATTGCATGCATATCTGGGGGGTCAAAATGTTCAAAGCTAAAGGGGGAGCTGGCAAAAGCTGAAAAATCAGGACATGATTTCTAAACTGCCACCACTCCCTCATTTTCAAGCCCACCTACACAAATCTTATATCAAAACGTTCAGCTATCCCTGCTGCCACTAGAAATGTCAACGACAAAGCCATAGTCCTGATAGTTTGCTAATGTTTTTATAAATGTATGTTTTAATGTAACTGTGCAACAACATTGCAATTAAATGTGCTATATAAATGATAACAGTTACTCCGCCCACTCCAGTTGTAGACTACTGGTGGAGGCAAGAACACTTCACACAATTTCCCCAGAAATTGTAGCTTTCCTAGTTGGTTGTTACTGTTTCTGTGCTGCTGGAGATTTTCAGTAAAGAGAGTTATGCAAATAGGAAGCCTCCTGTCATGTGGTAAAATTAGATATAACATGTTAATAAAATATGTAATGATGTGATGAATACTGCAGTTAGTATAAATGTATTCTGTGTGTAAATGTGACTGTGTGTCATTATGTGAATTGGATACCTATTACTAAAGCAGAAGGTATGCAGATATATCTAAAATTCTAAGATGGAGTAGAGCTTTTAGTGTGTGTTTTTTTTTTTATCCTGAGGCATAACACTAATCAGTTTATTGTAATCTAGAGATATAGACAGGGATACCAGCTTAATAACTTCTTTAACACTTGTTTTCTGTGTTTAGGCTGTTGCATACCATAGCCATTGACACCACTCAAGAGTAGTGGGAGTTGGAGTATTTTTAGATCAGATAAGGAGACAAACAAGAGGGTAATGGTCTGTGTGTAAGATTAGCAGCTTCTTTTTAATCCCTGTGTGACAGCCCCTATGTCAAACTGTAGAGAAAAATGTAGATGTCATCAAAAGACATTAACACAGATGAAAAAGTTCTTTTTTTTTTTAAAGTTATTTTGTTTAAAACTAAGGACATTTGTTAAAAATCCCGTTGAGGTTTTATTCGTGATGAAATCCAGAGTAAAAGAATTAATACAGAATAATGAGAAAAGGATAGATCCAAAGTTGTAAAGGAATTCTCATAAGGTAAGCTACACTAGGATTTTTTTTTTTTTAACAGTTGGTGATGGCGTGCTCTGACTTGTCGGTTTTTAAAAATGTTGAGTTAATCTGCATAGTTTTTTTTTGTTTGTTTATTTTTTTATAATTAAACTCTTTATTAAGTATTCGAATGCTTATACAACACATTACATTAATGGAATTTTCATTGTGTACATTTATAAGGTACAGGACACATTACTTATTTACAGAGTGTTAAAACTTATTTAGCAAAAATGTTCTATATTAATATTTATGTCACATTTTCAAAATTGTGTTAACAAGACTAATCAATTCATCTTCCTTTGGATTGCCCAATAAATGTATCCGCATAAATAAATAAATAAATAAATAATAATTTAAAAAAAACGACTCCATAATCAACTAAACATTAAGAACATAAGCCTAGACACACAAAAGGCATAGTCATGTTAAATAAATATATCCTTTGAACCATCTTGGTCCTCGGGAGGACCATTCCAGGAAACCATAAGATTTCCCTGGCAGCAGTGAAAAATAGTAGTGAAAAATAACTACCATGGGGGCCCTTTATATGGAATAAGGTAAGTGGAAGAAATTAACTAATTTCTATCTTTTTTAACTAGAGACCATATTTTTGTTGTTAGCCTTTAACTAGCCCCCACTCAATTTTTATTTGAAATTTCAATTGTTCTTTAACTATGGGCCAAACTGGAACCAGAGACAAATTCCAATACCTTGTGATAGCAATCTTAGAGGCTATTAATATGTGAATTACAAAGGGTGCTAAGTTACCACATAGTTTTCTAATATTTAATTGGAGGATAAATATTTGGGGAGAGAACACCAAATTTATACAGGTTAAGATTATAATCTTATACAATATCATCTTCCAGAATAGCTGAAGTGGACCACAACCCCACCATATGTGTAGATAATCCCCTCTTTCTATGTTGCAGCACCAAAACATGTAAGATCCATGTTATTATTACATTTACTTGTTCTGCTGGTAACCAGATACCATCTAGTTGCCAGTTTGTATTGGCATTCTACTAAGTTAAGACATCGAATATTTTTACAAACTAAGGATAAGGCCTTCCTCCATGTTCGCAACTAATTTAGACATTTAAGTCAGCTTGCCATTTATCAATAATTGCTTCTATAGGTTTGTCGGGGTCTCTTGACATAAGTTGTAAGCAGTCAGCTATCCATTTTTTTGGCAACAGTTTATTTAATACTTTTTCAAGCCAGATTATATTATTCGATTTTTGTCTAGAAATGTATTCCTGCGCCACCCCCACCCAACCCTTCCCCCCGCGCCACCCCCCGCCCCACATTCTAAATACACACACACACACACACATTCACTGACAGACACACTCACTAACATACACACTCACTCACTAGCAGACACAAGCTAGCAGACACACACACACTCACAGGAAAACACACACACAGTCAGACACACACACACTCACTAGCAGACACACACACACTTACTAACAGACACACACACACACATTAACAGATACACAGACAAACAGACACACAGACAAACAGACACAGACACACACACTAACAGACACAGACACACTAACATATACACACTAACAGACACACACTAACAGACACACACATTACAGACACACACACTAACAGACACACACATTAGCATTTAAACACCCCACCCTCCCAGCCTCCTTACCTTTGGGAATGCTGGGGGGGGGGTGTCTCCTTTTCCCTGGGGTGTTTCCCTGGTGGTCCAGTGGCTGCTGGGCGGTCGGGCAGCACTGGCTGTCGGGCGGGCGGCCAGCGACTTCCTCTGAGCTGTCTGCTCAGCTCCCTCGCGCCCGCAGAGTGAGGCTGGGAGGCGGAGCCGGAATATGACGTCATATTCTGGCTCCCAGTCTCAACATGGGGCGTGCGAGGGAGCTGAGCAGACAGCTCAGAGGAAGTGCTCCCTCGCTGGCCGCCTGCCCGACAGCCAGTGCCGCCCGACCGCCCAGCAGCCAGCCGGCATGTCTGTTAGCCGCAAGGCTAACAAGGCATTTGCCCTGGGCATTTGGGGGCGGCATTTTTTGCCGCCCCCTGGAAAATGCCGCCCAAGGCAAATGCCTTGTTTGCCTCGCGGCTAATATGCCCCAGACTGAGGGCCCTTAAACTTGAGTTAAATCCTGCTCAATTTTATACCATATTTCCACAATAGAGATCTATAACTGAGTAGTAAAGTCATGCAATAAACTACAGGCCTTTTGATAGTCTTTCAAGATAGGAACACCCAGTCCTCCTAATTTAACTTTAAAAAATAAGCAATTCTAATGTATTCTTGGAGTTTTGCCCAGCCAGATGTATTTATTAATGAGAGATTGTGCTAATGTCACACAGCTATCTGGGCAAGGCAGCGGTACCATCCAAAAAGTATATTGCCATTTTGGGACAATATAAGATTTTACTACATTAATCAACCCCCACCAAGAAATTTCAAGATTTCTCCATTTGTTTCATTTT
This sequence comes from Pelobates fuscus, assembly GCF_036172605.1. Lineage (NCBI taxonomy): Eukaryota > Metazoa > Chordata > Amphibia > Anura > Pelobatidae > Pelobates > Pelobates fuscus. The sequence continues at coordinate 269,756,884 of NC_086318.1, read as the reverse complement.
TTAGCTGTATATTTAAGGAGTGGTAAAAAATTAAGTTCCATTATTTTGCTTACGTCATTTGCAATTTCAATCCCCAAATAATTAATTGATAACTCTGCACAACTAAAACCAAACCCATTTTTTAATACCTCTACCGTCAACTTGGGCAAATTAATAGGTAAGACTATTGATTTATTAACATTTGGTTTATACCCTGAATGAACTGAATATTCCTCCATAAATGGCAACAGAGTATTAAGAGAGTTCACAGGGTCTACAAGAGTAAGTACGACATCATCTGCGTACATGGTCAGTTTAACACAGTCGCCCTTTACCTTCAGACCTTTTATTAAACCAATCCGAGGTACATCCAGCACCCACCACTCTGGCCATCGGAGAAGTATCTAAAGCTGTTACGGATGCCTCCAGGCTGGCTGGAAGTTGGACCGTAGAAAGGATGCTCCTAGCGCTCACCAAAGGACCATTAGCACCGTAGACACCATAAGTACTGCAGACTCCACGAACCGCCGCTGCTGGGCTAGGATCTCGCCGTCTGCTATCCACCCTGGACCTACGACCAGGCTCCAGGTTCCAGTAGGTGAACCTCTTCCTTCTGTAGAGCGAAGCAGGATCAGGAACAAGAGCTCTTACAACAGCTCAGTAGCTACGGGAGTATGAAGAGCATAGCAATCCCTGTAGTGATTATAGCTGTCCCCTACAAACATGAGTCAAGGCTGCAAGTTAGAGGGTCAAGTCATTCTGTTTTATTGGCACCCAAAGGGCTTTCTTTTATGCAGGTTTCCCTTAGATAGGACCACCCACAGGGTTTTACAGAACAGCCAATAACACACGTACATTACAGAAAACACTCCCAGCAATTACATCCAAAATCCTCCCCTCTGCCTGTGATATAATTATGGTACACAATGGGTAACATAATTATCACAAGCAGGAGAAATACAGTTTTTACACATACACTGTAACTTTAAAAATATACGTCCAATCTTCATAAATCACATATTCGAACTCAGAACACTTAAAATACAAACATATCCAAAAATCATACAAATCCCTCCAGTGGATAAAAAGTTAGATGGAAGTCCTTTATGACCGACCGCAAGCACATTTTCCTGCCCAAAACAGTTCCATAGATTATGCAGAAAAATGACTAAGTCCCATTCGAACGTGCGTTCGAATCTTTGAACGGGACTTAGTGTCATGGACATGAAGGGGTGCTGCCCAGAGACAGCACTATCCCTTTAAATGTAGGAACCAATTTAGCAAAGAATAAATGCAAAAGACACAATGAATAGTGCAAATAAAGAAATATATATTAACCCCTTAAGACCGCAGCCAAATGTACAAGTTGTGATCCAAAAAAACCGTAAACAAAACCTGGCATTTGCGCTACATGTCTGTCCAACCGTAATTCACCTCTTTCATATTAAATGCACCCACACTTATTATATATCATTTTATTCAGGGGAAACAGGGCTTTCATTTAACATCAAATATTTAGGTATGGAACATAATTTAATATGAAAAAAATATTACAAAAATGAGAGAAAATAAGATTTTTTTTTAATTTTTTTAGTTCTACGTGACATTCTAACTGTGAATGTCATAATACTGTTTGCTTTTACTGCAATAAAATACACATATTTGTATTCAGCGATGTCTCACGTGTAAAACAGTACCCCCTATGTACAGGTTTTATGGTGTTTTGGGAAGTTACAGGGTCAAATATAGCATGTTACATATTTCAGTTTTTTCACATTGAAATTCGCCAGATTGGTTACGTTGCCTTTGGTAGCCCAGAAATAAGAATTACCCCCATGATGGCATACCATTTGCAAAAGTAGACAACCCAAGGTATTGCAAATTGAGTATGTCCAGTCTTTTTTAGTAGCCACTTGGTCACAAACACTGGCCAAAGTTAGTGTTAATATTTGAAAATGCAAAAAACTAATTTGAACGCAAATTTTGGCCAGTGTTTGTGACTAAGTGGCTACTAAAAAAAAAAACATACCCTATTTGCAATACCCTGGGTTGTCTACTATTGCAAATGGTATGCCATCATGGAGATAATTTTCATTCCTGGGCTACCATACGGTCTCAAAGGCAACCTGGCGAATTTTAATGTGAAAAAAATGAAACGCAAACCTTATATTTGACTCTGTAACTTTTGAAAACACCATAAAACCTGTACATGAGGGGTACTGTTATACTCAGGAGACTTCGCTGAACACAAATATTAGTGTTTCAAAACAGTAAAACGTATCACAACAATTATATCGTCAGTGTAAGTGCCATTTGTGTGTGAAACATGCAAAAAATGTCACTGTCACTGACGATATCGTCGTTGTAATATATTTTACTGTTTTGAAACACTAATATTTGTATTCAGCGAAGTCTTCCGAGTAAAACAGTACCCCCCATGTACAGGTTTTATGGTGTCTTGGAAAGTTATAGGGTTAAATATAGTGCTAGCAAATTAAATTCCCTATAGTTTCAGCATGGGTTGTCAGGCAGGTCCCGCTAATTGTAATTAATAAAATGACCTAATTATGTAAAATTATTACATAAATATATGCGTAGAATTATTATATATATAGGTGTGTATATATATATATGTGTGCATATATATGTATATAATTTTTTTTATTATTTTTATTTATATATAGGTATATATTTAGTGATATATACGTATATACTTATGTATATAGATATATATATTATTTCGTTCTACATGTATTTTGATATCAATATATATATATATTAATTTTAAAATACAGTTAGAACGAAATTTCGCATGTTTATATATTTTTTATCTATTTATTTTGTATTATTTTTTTTATTTTTTTTATTTTTTTTAACGTATTTATATATTTATTTATTTTTTATTATATATAAATATATATAATAAAAATTATATATATATTTAATCAACATCATTGTACGTGTATTTTGATATTAATATATATATATATAATTATGTATATATTAATATTAAAATACACGTAGACAGTGTATGTATATTTATGTGTATATGTGTATATATATATACTTAGATCATATATATAATAAATATATATATGATCTAAGTATATATAATCTTATTTTTACACTGTTTTAACGGATTTTATTTGAATTTCAGACAGCAGGGGGAGTACCTGTCATTACAGGCACTCCCCCTGCTGGCATTGACATGGACGGCTATGCCGTCCATGTGATCGCGGGGTCCTCGCAAGGACCTCGCGATCACATGGCCCTGGGGGGCCGAAGAGGATGGAGGGGGACTCCCTGGGCTCCCAGGTAAGTCCCCCATACCGCGATCGCCGGCGTGGGATCGCCGGCGACCGGGTAAGTACATAAGACCGCAGGACGTTCTATGCCGCCCTGCGGATTTTAGAGCCATCTAAATAAGGACGGCATAGTACGTCCTGCGGTCTTAAGGGGTTAAAGAGAATCAAAGTACAAAAAGATAACAAAACAACATAATAAATATATACAAAGTCACAGAACAAAATGTATATAACAATATAGGATAAGCATGAATAGTGCTGGCAGTGAATACTTAAAGAGTCCTTTGGTATGAAGGCAGGATTGTGCAAGCACCACTAGTAATAGGTAGGACACAGTTCCAAAGATCACAAGGCAGATATACCAGGAAGCAAGACCAAAGGCAAAATAAATGAACCAGGCTGCAGGGTCAGGATCACTGGAAATAAAGCAGAGATCACGGAACCAGAACACAGGATCAGAGGGCACAGCAACGAAGGACCAGGAGGACACAGGAACAAAGAACAGTATGCAGGATCAAGGATCAAGGAGCCAGGAGGCAGGAGCCAGAATCACGGGAAACCAGGAACCAGGGAAACAGGAGACAAGAAACAATGATCTGGCCAGGAGTGAGGGGAGAACCCAAACTAAATAGGTACTAAACAAGGACCAGGTGAAGTGCTAAATGAAAAGAAATGAAGAACAGTGCCAAACAGAAACAGTGGTGAGTATGAGTACTGCACGAGGGCAAATCAGCTAAGGAGTGGCGTGACACTTAGTCTCTGCAGATGAAAGTTCAGTTTAGGAGAAGGTAAGGGTAAGCGGTGTTCGGTGAAATGTGTAGCCGATTTCAGTTCCATGGATTTGGCTACACATACCGCTGACCTCGTTCGAATGAACAAAGATGGCCGCCGCCATGTGTTGGTTTGCACGAACTGCGGCCACCCAGCGGTCGGCAATTTACCTACAGCAGGCTCCCAGCCTGGGAGGTAAATTGCCTGCACACTTCCACTTCTGGGTGGTCCGCCTGTGTGGTACTTGGTTCAGTAAGCCCCATTTACTGAACCAAGTGGGAGAAAGCCAGAAACACAGTATATTAAAGGTTTGGGGACACCATCTTAAAGGGGCATTGTTCAACAAAGTCACAATATGTCCCCAGACGGTTCTTAAAGAGCCATACACACCCAATAAAAGTCCATAAGTTTTCAAGGGCACCATCTCCCAGGGGCCATAGTCATGAGAAAGGAGGCAGGCAAATAGGCTTCTCCACAACCCAGGGAAGCAGGGCATTTTGACATTTAAAGGGTCAGTTACAAATGGCAGTTTGTAACAAAAGCCATTATTGCCCTTCTTATATTCTTCAGTAGACCAAAAGCTTCCAAAACAGTTTTTAAAAAATCCCACCTGACCCTGTCGAACGCCTTCTCGGCGTCAAGTGACAGGATCAGAAGGGATGAGTTATTTCCAAACCAAATCTACGATATCAACAAGACGTCAAACATTATATGCTGATGATCGTTTGGAGGCGAAGACAACTTAATCTCGGTGAATCTTTTAACATTCAGTCTAGCAGCAATTATTGATGAATACAATTTCATATCCACATTCAATAAAGAAAAATGTCTATAATTTGAAATCAACTCTGTTTTTTTGTTGTTGTTGTTTAGGAATGGGTCTTATATGAGCCTTTAACAGTTCATCTGGTATCTTCCCATTTTTCATAAACTCATTAAATGTGTTAGTTAAGCTGTCAATTATATATTCCTTCATCAGTTTATAAAATATATTACTAAAACCATCTGGGCCTGGCGATTTATGTGGCTTTAGTTTTTTAATTGCTATAATAACCTCAGCTGTTTATATGGGTTCATTCAAATTCCCAAAATGAACTTTGGATATTTTAGGAAGCTTTATTTTTTCCAGGAAACTTTCAATATTTGTTGGCAAATGTTTATCAGGTAGTTTATAGAGATTATAATACAATTCTTGGAAGGCTTGGCCTATCTTGGAGGGAGCCAGGATGGTCGAATCACCTTGAATGATCTTAGCTACCCTCTTTTTTACCATTTCTTTTTTTTTCATCTGCTGGATAATAATCTATCTGCCCTGTTACCTTTATAATACCTGTTTATTTTCTTTTTGCACTTTATCCAATTTGATGTTTGATTGTGCTATTTGTTTAGAACTATTAGTTTTCTCTTGATATCCCAGTTTAATTAAGTGACCCAGAATTGTACACTTATAAGCACACCAAATTACCAGGAGTGATACCTCATTATTGTAATTTTCTTTAAAGAAAAATCTGTTGCTACCTTAATTTGATTTAGATATTTAGGATTATTTAACAAACGTTCATTAAACCGACAGTTAGATATATTTCTGAACGTATCATGCTTAGTTAGAGTAATTATTGCATTATGATCAGACCAAGGTATATTAACCCCTTCAGGACGGAGTCAATAGTGCACGTTCTGATCAAAACAAAACGTACACAAAAACTGGAATTTGCACTGTCTGTTCAACCGTAATTCACCACTGTCACACCCACACATTATTATATATAATTTTGTTCAGGAGAAACAGGGCTTTAATTTTTCATTAACTATTCATATATGGAACATAATTTATTATGAATAAAATTTAAAAAAAATTGAGAAAATAAGATTTTTTTTACATTTGTATTTCCATCTGACATTTTAGCTGTGAATGTCATAATACTGTTAGGTTTTACTGCACAATAATGCACATATTTGTAATCAGCGATGTCTCACGAGTACAACAGTACCCCCCATTAACAGGTTTTATGGTGTTTTGGAAAGTTACAGGGTCAAATATAAAACGTTCCATTTTAAAATTGAAATTTGCCAGATTAGTAGTGTTACCTTTGAGACGGTGTGGTAGCCCAGGAATGAGAATTACCCCATAATGGCATACCACTTTCAATGGTATTGAAAGTGGGGTATGTTTAATCTTTTTAGTAGCCATTTAGTCACAAACACTGGTTAACACACTCCCACAGTACATTACAATCCCTCCCCTCTATACTGGAGATAATTGGGAAGTAATCCAATTATCTCCAAGGACAGAGGCAAAACTCCATTAAGCACATGTTAGCAAAAAGACAGTAAAAGACATAAACATCCCCAGATAGCTTAGATCTGAGCGCACATTATTACAGAATGGCGCTCAGATCACATACATGCATTTCAATCGTCATGGAGCCAAAGTCTTTCCCATGGTCTTTCGTTAAACGAATAGGCTCCATGGCATGGCTATCTGGGGTAATGCTGTTCATACGGTTTAAACTACCGAATGAACAGGCATCCGGTTAAATGACCGAATGCAGAAGCAAGGAGGCTGACGGCTCAGCGGTGTTCGTGCAAATAAGTGTCCGTTTCCATTTCCATAGTTTGGGCGCTGAACACCGCTGGCCATTCAGGACTTTAAAATGGCCACCGCCACGTGTTCGGCAAATGAACAAAGGCCATCCAGCATTTGTCAATTAAGCTGCGGTTAACCGCAGCTTCTGGGAGGTAAATTGCCGACACACTCCCAAAACAGGTGGTCTAGTCATTTGGTTGTTTGTTCGGTAGATTGAATCTACTGACTGCCGGACAGAAAGGCACGAACAAGCCTTTTCTGCAGGGGAAAAGAAGGCTTTTTAACATGGGGCCATAGTCCAGAGGCAACAGGCGGGCAACCAGGCTTCTCCAATGCAATGTGGCGAGATTGGTCTCATCACATCTCTCCCCTTTTCCAGACAGACTAACAGGGTATCTGACCTCCTGCCGGTCAGTGCCCTGGTTAGTCCAGCAGCCCATCCATGAAGCACCAACAGTAATACAGCCCACCCACAATTACTGGTTAATACACCTGGGTAGAGGAGAAAGTTGTCCATGTCCAGGTGCCTCACCATGGCTGTGTGGGGGACTGGTAAGCTGACTTGGTGGGTTGCTGAGTGGGCAGAGACCAGCGGTACTCTGCCCTGGTGCCAACTCTACCATGGGAGTAGTCTGGTTGGAGCCTGGTTGTTGGAGGGGGAGACCGACTGTCTCCCCTTTAGATACACAGCTCTGCTGCTGGAGGGGGAGACCGACTGTCCCCCCTTTGGCTAAACAGCCCTGTTGTTGGGGGACAGGACCAACCGTCTTTGCCCCCGGTAGCTCAGCCTGCCGCTGGGGAATGGAGACTGGGCTCCCAATTCCCTGCAGATCACACTGCCGCTGGGGAATGGAGACTGGGCTCCCAATTCCCAATAAATTACACTGCCCCTGGGGAGTGGAGACAGGGCTCCCAATTCCCAATGAATCACACTGCCGCAGGGTAATGGAGACTGGGCTCCCTATTCCCTGCAGATTACACTGCTGATGGGGAATGGAGACTGGGCTCCCAACTCCCTGCATATCACACTGCCTCTGGGGAATGGAGACTGGGATCCCAATTCCCTGCATATCACACTGCCGCTGGGGAATGGAGATTGGGCTCCCAATTCCCTGCAGTACCTGCCGCTGGAGTTCCTCCCAACGTGCCAGCTGACCATCTCTTTCTGCCCGGTGTTGCAGATTCTTGAACACTAGATTCCTCATGGACTGCACACATTCCTCAGCTGGATTGGGTCCAAAGAAGTTCAGCCGCAACCACATCATACGGTCATACTCTCTCATAGAGTATCTGTACTCCACTGCTGGTTCCATTCTGTTGCTTTTAGGGTCGCTGTACTGGGACATGCGTTGCCCTGGAGTTCCTCCCAACGCTGACCTTTCTGCCCGGTATTGCAGATTCTTGAACACTAGGTTCCTCATGGACTGAACGTATTTCTCAGCTGGATTGGGTCCGAAGAACTTCAGCCGCAATCCCATCATATTATCAAACTCTCTCCTAGAGTAGCTGTACTCCACTGCTGGTTCCATACTGGTGCTGTTTGGGTCACCTTACTCAGACATGTGTTGCCCTCAATTTGTAAATTCAGGGAATGGTGTCTCCTGTAGCTGACCTTCTGGCTGTAGGAACAATCCCGCCACTTGCCACCAATTGTAACGGCACCCCCAGGCATAAAAGGGGTTAACAGCCATTTAGTAGATCTTCCCTTCCACAGACACAGGCACAGCTACTGTAGACACCGAACCGGAGAAGCATATGAATGCCGTAAACAGCCGAATAGGAAAAACCATACAAATAGATTTACACTCCTAGCAGTCAAACTGGAACAGCATACAGTAAATCCCCCCAAGAACGAGACAAAGCTCCGTGTTGAGGGTCAAACAGTGACCAGTACCACCCACAGGGTTTTGGAAAACAACCAATAAACACGTACAATACACTCAGACACTCCCACACAAAATCCTCCCCTCTGCCTGTGATACAATTACCTTCCACAATGGGTAATGTAATTATCACAGGCAGAGAAATATAGTTTTTCCACATTATTCATAACTTTAAAAGTATGCATCACATTCACTTACATTTTCAGAATCAGCATACTCCAAATACGAACATATGTCAAAATCATCCACATTGGTCCATTGGTTCAAAAGATAGATCAAAGTCCTTTGTGACCAAAGGAGGCATGGCTTTTCTGCCCAAAAACAGTTCCACAGAGTCTTCTATCCTGGAGATAATTGAGAAGTAATCCAATTATCTCCAAGGACAGAGGCACAACTCCATTAAGCACATGGCAGTAAAAAGACAGTAAAATACAATAAAATACACAAGGTTACATTTATTACATAAAATATAAAATATACATGCAACAAGATTTTGTCTAAGGCAAAGGAAAGGTTTTTTTTTTACTGTAAGAACAATCAGGATGTGGAATTCTCTGCCTGAAGAAGTGGTTTTATCAGAGTACATACAGATGTTCAAACAGCTACTGGATGCATACTTGCAAAAACAGAATATTCAAGGATATAATCTTTCAATGTAGGGTAATAACTGCTTGATCAAAGGATAAATCTGACTGCCATTCTGGCGTCAAGAAGGAATTTTTTTCCTAGCTTGTTGCAAAATTGTGCTTCAAACTGTTTTTTATGCCTTCTTTTGGATCAACAGCAAAAAACAAATGTGAGGAAGGCTGAACTTGATGGACGCAAGTCTCTTTTCAGCTATGTAACTATGTAACATGTCCCCAGATAGCTTAGGTCTGAGCGCACATTATTACTGAATGGCTCTCAGACCACACACATACAGTTCAATTGCCATGGAGCCAAAGTCTTTTATTACACGAATAGGCTCCATGGCATAGCTATCTGGGTTAAATGAGTTCATTCAGTAAATCCGAGAATCTACCGAATGCCAGAGCAGAAATACATGAATATACTTTTCTGCATAGGAAAATAAAGTATTTAAATGCCGGTCCATAGTCAAAAGGCAGAAGGCAGGAAGGCAACCAGGCTCCTCCAATGCACAGTGGCGAGATTGGTCTCGTCACACAGCAGTATATGTGTCTGTGTGTGTATGGACTTAGCCGTATATGTGTATGTGTGTGTATGGACTCAGCAGTATATGTGTCTGTGTGTGTGTGTATGGACTCAGCAGTCTGTGTGTGGATTCAGCAGTCTGTGTGTGTGTGGACTCAGCAGTCTGTGTGTGTGTGTCTGTGTGTGTATGGACTCAGAAGTCTTTGTGTGTGTGTGGATTCAGCAGTCTGTATGTGTGTCTGTGTGTGTATGGACTCGGCAGTATATATGTCTGTGTGTGTATGGACTCAGCAGTATATGTGTGTGTATGGACTCAGCAGTATATGTGTCTGTGTGTGTGTGTGTGTGTGTGTGTGTGTGTGTATGGACTCAGCAGTATGTGTGTGTGTGTGTGTGTGTGGATTCAGCAGCCTGTGTGTAAGGACTTAGCAGTGTGTGTGTGTATGGACTCAGCAGTCTGTGTGTGTGTCTGTGTATGGACTCAGCAGTCTGTGTGTGAGTATGTGTATGGACTCAGCAGTCTGTGTGTGAGTATGTGTATGGACTCGGCAGTCTGTGTGTCTGTGTATGACTCAGCAGTCTCTGTGTGTGTATGGACTCAGCACGCTGTGTGTGTGTGTGTGTGTGTGTGTGTGTGTGTGTGGACTCAGCAGTGTGTGTATGTGTAAGTATGTGTGTGTATGGACTCAGCAGTCTGTGTATGTGTGTATGGACTCAGCAGTCTGTGTGTGTGGACTCAGCAGTCTGTGTGTGTGTGTGTGTGTGTGTAGACTCAGCAGCCTGTGTGTGTGTGTCTTTATAGACTCAGCAGTCTGTGTGTGTGTGTGTGTGTGTGTGTGTGGACTCAGCAGTCTGTTTGTGTGTGTGTGCGTGTGTATGGACTCAGCAGTGTGTGTGTGTTTGCGTGTCTGTGTGAGTGTATGGACTCAGCAGTATATGTGTCTGTGTGTGTATGGACTCAGCAGCATACAGGGAGTGCAGAATTATTAGGCAAATGAGTATTTATGCATGTTGTCTTACTCCAAGCTGTATAGGCTCGAAAGCCTACTACCAATTAGGCATATTAGGTGATGTGCATCTCTGTAATGAGAAGGGGTGTGGTCTAATGACATCAACACCCTATATCAGGTGTGCATAATTATTAGGCAACTTCCTTTCCTTTCGCAAAATGGGTCTTGACAGGCTCAGAAAAGTCAAAAATAGTGAGATATCTTGCAGAGGGATGCAGCACTCTTAAAATTGCAAAGCTTCTGAAGCGTGATCATCGAACAATCAAGCGTTTCATTCAAAATAGTCAACAGGGTCGCAAGAAGCGTGTGGAGAAACCAAGGCGCAAAATAACTGCCCATGAACTGAGAAAAGTCAAGCGTGCAGCTGCCAAGATGCCACTTGCCACCAGTTTGGCCATATTTCAGAGCTGCAACATCACTGGAGTGCCCAAAAGCACAAGGTGTGCAATACTCAGAGACATGGCCAAGGTAAGAAAGGCTGAAAGACGACCACCACTGAACAAGACACACAAGCTGAAACGTCAAGACTGGGCCAAGAAATATCTCAAGACTGATTTTTCTAAGGTTTTATGGACTGATGAAATGAGAGTGAGCCTTGATGGGCCAGATGGATGGGTCCGTGGCTGGATTGGTAACGGTCATCCAGTCCGACTCAGACGCCAGCAAGGTGGAGGTGGAGTACTGGTTTGGGCTGGTATCATCAAAGATGAGCTTGTGGGGCCTTTTCGGGTTGAGGATGGAGTCAAACTCAACTCCCAGTCCTACTGCCAGTTTCTGGAAGACACCTTCTTCAAGCAGTGGTACAGGAAGAAGTCTGCATCCTTCAAGAAAAACATGATTTTCATGCAGGACAATGCTCCATCACACGCGTCCAAGTACTCCACAGCGTGACATGGCCTCCTTGTTCACCTGATCTGAACCCCATTGAGAACCTGTGGAACCTGTGGTCCATCATCAAATGTGAGATTTACAAGGAGGGAAAACAGTACACCTCTCTGAACAGTGTCTGGGAGGCTGTGGTTGCTGCTGCACGCAATGTTGATGGTGAACAGATCAAAACACTGACAGAATCCATGGATGGCAGGCTTTTGAGTGTCCTTGCAAAGAAAGGTGGCTATATTGGTCACTGATTTGTTTTTGTTATGTTTTTGAATGTCAGAAATGTATATTTGTGAATGTTGAGATGTTATATTGGTTTCACTGGTAAAAATAAATAACTGAAATGGGTATATATTTGTTTTTTGTTAAGTTGCCTAATAATTATGCACAGTAATAGTCACCTGCACACACAGATATCCCCCTAAAATAGCTATAACTAAAAACAAACTAAAAACAACTTCCAAAAATATTCAGCTTTGATATTAATGAGTTTTTTGGGTTCATTGAGAACATGGTTGTTGTTCAATAATAAAATTAATCCTCAAAAATACAATGTGGCGAAACCAACTTCGCCACTGTGGGCTGGAGAAGCCTGGCTGCTAGCCTCCTGCCCTGCGACTATGGCCCCTGGACATATTGCACTTTAAAGACTATATTTGGGCATGTAATAATTTATATTGCTGCTACTGGCCCTTTAAAATCAGCGATGGACATATTGGGACTTTTGGGACTAATGTCCCTTTAAGACTTTGTAACATATCACAGTAATACTGTCTTAAATATTATGTAGGTATTTATGTGTTCAGTTAAACTGGGGATATGTAGAAATGTGTGTTTTATGTGTTAAATGTATCAGTATGTAATTTTATGTCTTTTACTGTCTTTTTGCAACCATGTGGTCAATGGAGTCTGACTCTAGTCCTAGATAATAGGATTACTTCTCCAATTATCTCCAGGGCAGAAGGGAGGAAGCCGGGATGCATTGTGGGGGATGTTTTACTTCTGTTTGAGCCAGATTGTGCCATGCTGCAAGCAAGGGCCCAAAAGATACTTTTAGTAACTTTTAAACCCCTGGTCGGATTCATGCCATTTTTTAATATGTTGTTCCCCTGAATGGATTGATTGTGGATATGTATTTTTATGTGAATGTGATGTATGGTTTTAAAGTTATGAAAGTTGTGTAAAAGTATATTTTACTCTGTATGCATAATGGGATTATGTGTCACACTAAGGGGAGGGGATGTGTGGGAGGTAACATCTATGTCATTGGTTCTTTTATGCCTCCCCCTGGGTGTGGCCTGTATGTGTGAGTTGGAAATAAAAGCCAGACTGGGTGTCCCAGTCTTGAGTTCCTGCTTAACCCTCAAAATGAAGTGTCGTCTCGTTCTTGGGGGGGATTGGATTGTAAGCTGACTGCCAAGAGTGTAAGCCGATTGTATGCTTTTCTTGTTCAGCTGTTCCAGTTTGGAGTGTTATTTCGTATCCAGCTCGGGAGTTTGGTGTTCTGCAGTAGCTGTGCCTGTCTCTAGAAAAGGGGATTATCGCCTAAACTGGGTTTTATCCTCTTGTAAGTGAAATGGTCCGTTACATACAACTTGCCTAATAATTCTGCACTCCCTGTATGTGTCTGTGTGTGTATGGACTGAGCAGTATATGTGTCTGTGTGTGTGTGTATGGACTCAGCAGTCATTGTTCTTTGGTGCTTGGGTCCAATTAAATTGCCTATTTTCTTTGGAACATCTTGGAGTGCCTGGATTATTTTTTCTACATTCAAGTTGATAGTTGGTCCCTTTGGTACTAGGGCTGATCCAGTTTGCACCCAGGAGTCGAGGACGAGGGTTTGAGTGCATTTCCATGATCTATACATGGCTATGTGTGTGTGTATGGACTCAGCAGTCTGTGTGTGTGTGTGTGTGTGTATGGACTCAGCAGTATCTGTGTGTGTGTGTGTGTGTGTGTATGGACTAAGCAGTCTTGTGTGTGTGTGTGTGCGCGGACTCAGCAGTCTTGTGTGTGTGTGTGTGGACTCAGCAGTCTGTGTGTGTGTATGGACTCAGCAGTCCGTGTGTGTGTGTGTGTAATCAGCAGTCTCGTGTGTGTGTGTGGACTCAGCAGTGTGTGTGTGTGCGTGTGTGTGTGTGTGGACACAGCAGTCTCTGTGTGTGTGTGTGTGTGTGTGTATGGACTAAGCAGTCTTGTGTGTGTGTGTGTGTGCGCGGACTCAGCAGTCTTGTGTGTGTGTGTGTGTGTGTGTGGACTCAGCAGTCTGTGTGTGTGTGTGTGTGTATGGACTCAGCAGTCCGTGTGTGTGTGTAATCAGCATTCTTGTGTGTGTGTGTGGACTCAGCAGTGTGTGTGTGTGCGTGTGTGTGTGTGGACACAGCAGTCTCGTGTGTGTGTGTATGGACTCAGCAGTCTGTGTGTGTGTATGGGATCAGCAGTCTGTGTGTGTGTATGGGATCAGCAGTCTCGTGTGTGTGTGTGTGTGTGTGTGGACTCAGTCTGTGTGTGTGTGTGTCTGTGTGTGTATGGACTCAGCAGTGTGTGTGTGGACTCAAGAGTAAATGTGTATGTGTGTGTATGGACTTAGCAGTATATGTGTCTGTGTGTATGGACTAAGCAGTATATGTGTCTGTGTGTGTGTGTGTATGGACTCAGCAGTCTGTGTATGGACTCAGCAGTCTGTGTGTGTGTGTGTGGACTCAGCAGTCTGTGTGTGTGGATTCAGCAGTCTAAGTGTGTAAGCACTCAGCAGTGTGTGTGTGTGTGGACTCAGCAGTCTCTGTGTGTATGGACTCAGCAGTCTGTGTGTGTGTACCAAGCATGATGTGTGTTTGTGTGTGTGTGGACTCGGCAGTCTGTGTGTGTGTGGACTCAGCAGTCTGTGTGTGTGTGTATGGACTCAGCAGTCTGTGTGTGTATGGACTCAGCAGTATAGGTGTCTGTGTCTATGGACTCAGCAGTGTATGTGTTTGTGTATGTGTATGGACTCAGTAGTGTATGTGTCTGTGTGTGTGTATGGACTCAGCAGTCTGCGTGTGTATGGACTCAGCAGTCTGTGTGTGTGTGGATTCAGCAGTGTGTATTTGTATGGACTCAGCAGTCTGTGTGTGTGTCTGTGTATGGACTCAGCAGTCTGTGTGTGTGTCTGTGGACTCAGCAGTCTGTGTATGGACTCAGCAGTCTGTGTGTCTGTATCTGTGTATGGACTCAGCAGTCTCTGTGCGTGTATAGACTCAGCATTATCTCTGTGTGTATGTGTGCATGGACCCAGCAGTCTGTGTGTGTGTGTGTGTGTGTATGGACTCAGCAGTCTGCGTGCGTGTCTGTGTGTGTATGGACTCAGCAGTATATGTGTGTATGGACTCAGAAGTATGTGTGTGTGTATGGATTCAGCAGTGTGTGTGTGCAAGGACTCAGCAGTGTGTGTGTGTGTATGGACTCAGCAGTCTGTGTGTCTGTGTATGGACTCAGCAGTCTGTGTGTGTGTGTGTGTGTATGGACTAAGTAGTCTTGTGTGTGTGTGTGTGTGTGTGTGTGCGCGGACTCAGCAGTCTGTTTGTGTGTGTATGGACTCAGCAGTCTGTGTGTGTGTGTAATCAGCATTCTTGTGTGTGTGTGTGGACTCAGCAGTGTGTGTGTGTGCGTGTGTGTGTGTGTGTGTGGACACAGCAGTCTCGTGTGTGTGTGTGTATGGACTCAGCAGTCTGTGTGTGTGTGTGTATGGGATCAGCAGTCTGTGTGTGTGTGTATGGGATCAGCAGTCTCGTGTGTGTGTGTGTGTGTGTGTGTGTGTGGACTCAGTCTGTGTGTGTGTGTCTGTGTGTGTATGGACTCAGCAGTGTGTGTGTGGACTCAAGAGTAAATGTGTGTGTGTGTATGGACTTAGCAGTATATGTGTCTGTGTGTATGGACTAAGCAGTATATGTGTCTGTGTGTGTGTGTGTATGGACTCAGCAGTCTGTGTATGGACTCAGCAGTCTGTGTGTGTGTGTGTGTGTGGACTCAGCAGTCTATGTGTGTGGATTCAGCAGTCTAAGTGTGTAAGCACTCAGCAGTGTGTGTGTGTATGGACTCAGCAGTCTCTGTGTGTATGGACTCAGCAGTCTGTGTGTGTGTGTACCAAGCATGATGTGTGTTTGTGTGTGTGTGGACTCGGCAGTCTGTGTGTGTGTGGACTCAGCAGTCTGTGTGTGTGTGTATGGACTCAGCAGTCTTTGTGTGTATGGACTCAGCAGTATAGGTGTCTGTGTCTATGGACTCAGCAGTGTATGTGTTTGTGTATGTGTATGGACTCAGTAGTGTATGTGTCTGTGTGTGTGTATGGACTCAGCAGTCTGCATGTGTATGGACTCAGCAGTCTGTGTGTGTGGATTCAGCAGTGTGCATTTGTATGGACTCAGCAGTCTGTGTGTGTGTCTGTGTATGGACTCAGCAGTCTGTGTGTGTGTCTGTGGACTCAGCAGTCTGTGTATGGACTCAGCAGTCTGTGTGTCTATATCTGTGTATGGACTCAGCAGCCTCTGTGCGTGTATAGACTCAGCATTATCTCTGTGTGTATGTGTGCATGGACTCAGCAGTCTGTGTGTGTGTGTGTGTATGGACTCAGCAGTCTGCGTGCGTGTCTGTGTGTGTATGGACTCAGCAGTATATGTGTGTATGGACTCAGAAGTATGTGTGTGTGTATGGATTCAGCAGTCTGTGTGTGCAAGGACTCAGCAGTGTGTGTGTGTGTGTGTATGGACTCAGCAGTCTGTGTGTCTGTGTATGGACTCAGCAGTCTGTGTGTCTGTGTATGGACTCAGCAGTCTGTGTGTGTATGGACTTAGTAGTGTATGTGTCTGTGTGTGTATGAACTCAGCAGTCTGTGTGTGTGTGTGAATGGACTCAGCAGTCTGTGTGTGTGTGTGGACTCAGCAGTCCGTGTGTGTGTGTAATCAGCAGTCTCGTGTGTGTGTGTGGACTCAGCAGTGTGTGTGTGTGCGTGTGTGTGTGTGTGTGGACACAGCAGTCTGTGTGTGTGTGTGTGTGTGTGTATGGACTAAGCAGTCTTGTGTGTGTGTGTGTGTGTGTGCGCGGACTCAGCAGTCTTGTGTGTGTGTGTGTGTGTGTGTGGACTCAGCAGTCTGTGTGTGTGTGTATGGACTCAGCAGTCCGTGTGTAATCAGCATTCTTGTGTGTGTGTGTGTGTGTGGACTCAGCAGTGTGTGTGTGTGTGCATGTGTGTGTGTGTGTGTGTGTGTGGACACAGCAGTCTCGTGTGTGTGTGTGTATGGACTCAGCAGTCTGTGTGTGTGTATGGGATCAGCAGTCTGTGTGTGTGTATGGGATCAGCAGTCTCGTGTGTGTGTGTGTGTGTGTGTGTGGACTCAGTCTGTGTGTGTGTGTCTGTGTGTGTATGGACTCAGTAGTGTGTGTGTGGACTCAAGAGTAAATGTGTCTGTGTGTGTATGGACTTAGCAGTATATGTGTCTGTGTGTATGGACTAAGCAGTATATGTGTCTGTGTGTGTGTGTGTATGGACTCAGCAGTCTGTGTATGGACTCAGCAGTCTGTGTGTGTGTGTGTGGACTCAGCAGTCTGTGTGTGTGGATTCAGCAGTCTAAGTGTGTAAGCACTCAGCAGTGTGTGTGTATGGACTCAGCAGTCTCTGTGTGTATGGACTCAGCAGTCTGTGTGTGTGTGTACCAAGCATGATGTGTGTTTGTGTGTGTGTGGACTCGGCAGTCTGTGTGTGTGTGGACTCAGCAGTCTGTGTGTGTGTGTATGGACTCAGCAGTCTGTGTGTGTATGGACTCAGCAGTATAGGTGTCTGTGTCTATGGACTCAGCAGTGTATGTGTTTGTGTATGTGTATGGACTCAGTAGTGTATGTGTCTCTGTGTGTGTATGGACTCAGCAGTCTGCGTGTGTATGGACTCAGCAGGCTGTGTGTGTGTGTGGATTCAGCAGTGTGTATTTGTATGGACTCAGCAGTCTGTGTGTGTGTCTGTGTATGGACTCAGCAGTCTGTGTGTGTGTGTGTGTGTGTGTGTGGACTCAGCAGTCTGTGTATGGACTCAGCAGTCTGTGTGTCTGTATCTGTGTATGGACTCAGCAGCCTCTGTGCGTGTATAGACTCAGCATTATCTCTGTGTGTATGTGTGCATGGACCCAGCAGTCTGTGTGTGTGTGTGTGTGTATGGACTCAGCAGTCTGCGTGCGTGTCTGTGTGTGTATGGACTCAGCAGTATATGTGTGTATGGACTCAGAAGTATGTGTGTGTGTATGGATTCAGCAGTCTGTGTGTGCAAGGACTCAGCAGTGTGTGTGTGTATGGACTCAGCAGTCTGTGTGTCTGTGTATGGACTCAGCAGTCTGTGTGTCTGTGTATGGACTCAGAAGTCTGTGTGTGTGTATGGACTTAGTAGTGTATGTGTATGTGTGTGTATGAACTCAGCAGTCTGTGTGTGTGTGTGAATGGACTCAGCAGTCTGTGTGTGTGTGTGCGTGTGTGTGTGGACTCAGCAGTCTGTGTGTATGGACTCAGCAGTCTGTGTGTGTGTATGGACTCAGCAGTGTGTGTGTGTGTGTGGACTCAGCAGTATATGTGTCTGTGTGTGTATGGACTCAGCAGTATATGTGTCTGTGTGTATATATTTAGCAGTCTGTGTGTGTGTGTATGGACTCAGCCGTGTGTGTGTGTGTGTGTGTGTGTGTATAGGTTTAGCAGTCGGTGTGTGTGTGTGTGTGTGTGTGTATGGACTCAGCAGTCTGTGTGTGTGTGTGTGTGTGGACTCAGCAGTCTGTGTATGGACTCAGCAGTCTGTGTGTGTGTGTGTGGACTCAGCAGTCTGTGTGTGTGGATTCAGCAGTCTAAGTGTGTAAGCACTCAGCAGTGTGTGTGTATGGACTCAGCAGTCTCTGTGTGTATGGACTCAGCAGTCTGTGTGTGTGTGTACCAAGCATGATGTGTGTTTGTGTGTGTGTGGACTCAGCAGTCTGTGTGTGTGTGGACTCAGCAGTCTGTGTGTGTGTGTATGGACTCAGCAGTCTGTGTGTGTATGGACTCAGCAGTATAGGTGTCTGTGTCTATGGACTCAGCAGTGTATGTGTTTGTGTATGTGTATGGACTCAGTAGTGTATGTGTCTGTGTGTGTGTATGGACTCAGCAGTCTGCGTGTGTATGGACTCAGCAGGCTGTGTGTGTGTGTGGATTCAGCAGTGTGTATTTGTATGGACTCAGCAGTCTGTGTGTGTGTCTGTGTATGGACTCAGCAGTCTGTGTGTGTGTGTGTGTGTGTGTGGACTCAGCAGTCTGTGTATGGACTCAGCAGTCTGTGTGTCTGTATCTGTGTATGGACTCAGCAGCCTCTGTGCGTGTATAGACTCAGCATTATCTCTGTGTGTATGTGTGCATGGACCCAGCAGTCTGTGTGTGTGTGTGTGTGTGTGTATGGACTCAGCAGTCTGCGTGCGTGTCTGTGTGTGTATGGACTCAGCAGTATATGTGTGTATGGACTCAGAAGTATGTGTGTGTGTATGGATTCAGCAGTGTGTGTGTGTATGGACTCAGCAGTCTGTGTGTCTGTGTATGGACTCAGCAGTCTGTGTGTCTGTGTATGGACTCAGAAGTCTGTGTGTGTGTGTATGGACTTAGTAGTGTATGTGTATGTGTGTGTATGAACTCAGCAGTCTGTGTGTGTGTGTGTGAATGGACTCAGCAGTCTGTGTGTGTGTGTGCGTGTGTGTGTGGACTCAGCAGTCTGTGTGTATGGACTCAGCAGTCTGTGTGTGTGTATGGACTCAGCAGTGTGTGTGTGTGTGTGTGTGGACTCAGCAGTATATGTGTCTGTGTGTGTATGGACTCAGCAGTATATGTGTCTGTGTGTATATATTTAGCAGTCTGTGTGTGTGTGTATGGACTCAGCCGTGTGTGTGTGTGTGTGTGTGTGTATAGGTTTAGCAGTCGGTGTGTGTGTGTGTGTGTGTGTGTGTATGGACTCAGCAGTCTGTGTGTGTGTGTGTGTGTGGACTCAGCAGTCTGTGTGTGTGTGTATAGGTTTAGCAGTCTGTGTGTGTGTGTGTGTATGGACTCAGCAGTCGGTGTGTGTGTGTGTGTGTGTATGGAAACAGCAGTCTGCGTGTGTGTGTGGACTCAGCAGTCTGTGTGTGTGTGTGTATGGACTCAGCAATCTGTGTATGGACTCAGCAGTGTGTGTATATGGACTCAGCAGTCTGTGTGTGTATGGACTCAGCAGTCTGTGTGGGTGTGTGCGTGTGTGGACTCAGCAGTCTGTGTGTCTGTGTATGGACTCAGCAGTCTCTGTGTGTGTGCATGTGTGGACTCAGCAGTCTGTGTGTGTGTCTGTGTGTGTCTCAGCAGTCTGTGTGTGTGTGTGTGTGTGTGTGTATGGACTCAGCAGTATATGCATGTGCCTGTGTGTGTGAATGGACTCAGCAGTATATGTGTCTGTGTGTGTGTATGGACTCAGCAGTATATGTGTCTGTGTGTGAATGTACTCAGCAGTTGGTGTGTGTGGACTCAGCAGTGTGTGTGTGTGTGTGGACTCAGCAGTCTGTGTGTGTGTGTGTGTGTGTGTGTGTGTATGGACTCAGCAGTCTATGTGTGTGTATGGACTCAGCAGTTTGTGTGTGTGTGTATGGCCTCAGCAGTCTGTGTGTGTGTGTGTGTGTTTGTGTGTGTGTGTGGACTCAGCAGTCTCTATATGAGTATGGACTCAGCAGTCTGTGTGTGTGTGTACTAAGAAGTCTGTGTGTGTGTCTGTGTGTATGGACTCAGCAGTCTGTGTGTCTATGGACTCAGCAGTCTTTGTGTGGATTCAGCAGTGTGTATGTGTATGGACTCAGCAGTCTGTGTGTGTATGGACTCAGCAGTCTATGTGTGTGTTCATGGACTCAGCAGTCTGTGTGTGAGTATGTGTATGGACTCAGCAGTCTGTGTGTCTGTGTATGACTCAGCAGGATCTGTGTGTGTATGGACTCAGCACTCTGTGTGTGTGTGTGTGTTTGTGTGGACTCAGCAGTGTGTGTATGTGTGTGTATGTGTGTGTATGGACTCAGCAGTCTGTGTATGTGTGTATGGACTCAGCAGTCTGTGTGTGTGGACTCAGCAGTCTGTGTGTGTGTGTGTAGACTCAGCAGCCTGTGTGTGTGTGTCTTTATAGACTCAGCAGTCTCTGTGTGTGTGTGTGTGTGTGTGTGTGGACTCAGCAGTCTGTGTGTGTGTGTGTGCGTGTGTATGGACTCAGCAGTGTGTGTGTGTTTGCGTGTCTGTGTGAGTGTATGGACTCAGCAGTATATGTGTCTGTGTGTGTATGGACTCAGCAGCATACAGGGAGTGCAGAATTATTAGGCAAATGAGTATTTTGACCACATCATCCTCTTTATGCATGTTGTCTTACTCCAAGCTGTATAGGCTCGAAAGCCTACTACCAATTAAGCATATTAGGTGATGTGCATCTCTGTAATGAGAAGGGGTGTGGTCTAATGACATCAACACCCATATATCAGGATTAATTATTAGGCAACTTCCTTTCCTTTGGCAAAATGGGTCTTGACAGGCTCAGAAAAGTCAAAAATAGTGAGATATCTTGCAGAGGGATGCAGCACTCTTAAAATTGCAAAGCTTATGAAGCGTGATCATCGAACAATCAAGCGTTTCATTCAAAATAGTCAACAGGGTCGCAAGAAGCGTGTGGAGAAACCAAGGCGCAAAATAACTGCCCATGAACTGAGAAAAGTCAAGCGTGCAGCTGCCAAGATGCAACTTGCCACCAGTTTGGCCATATTTCAGAGCTGCAACATCACTGGAGTGCCCAAAAGCACAAGGTGTGCAATACTCAGAGACATGGCCAAGGTAAGAAAGGCTGAAAGACGACCACCACTGAACAAGACACACAAGCTGAAACGTCAAGACTGGGCCAAGAAATATCTCAAGACTGATTTTTCTAAGGTTTTATGGACTGATGAAATGAGAGTGAGCCTTGATGGGCCAGATGGATGGGCCCGTGGCTGGATTGGTAACGGTCATCAGGTCCGACTCAGACGCCAGCAAGGTGGAGGTGGAGTACTGGCTTGGGCTGGTATCATCAAAGATGAGCTTGTGGGGCCTTTTCGGGTTGAGGATGGAGTCAAGCTCAACTCCCAGTCCTACTGCCAGTTTCTGGAAGACACCTTCTTCAAGCAGTGGTACAGGAAGAAGTCTGCATCCTTCAAGAAAAACATGATTTTCATGCAGGACAATGCTCCATCACACGCGTCCAAGTACTCCACAGCGTGGCTGGCAAGAAAGGGTATAAAAGAAGAAAATCTAATGACATGGCCTCCTTGTTCACCTGATCTGAACCCCATTGAGAACCTGTGGTCCATCATCAAATGTGAGATTTACAAGGAGGGAAAACAGTACACCTCTCTGAACAGTGTCTGGGAGGCTGTGGTTGCTGCTGCACGCAATGTTGATGGTGAACAGATCAAAACACTGACAGAATCCATGGATGGCAGGCTTTTGAGTGTCCTTGCAAAGAAAGGTGGCTATATTGGTCACTGATTTGTTTTTGTTATGTTTTTGAATGTCAGAAATGTATATTTGTGAATGTTGAGATGTTATATTGGTTTCACTGGTAAAAATAAATAACTGAAATGGGTATATATTTGTTTTTTGTTAAGTTGCCTAATAATTAAGCACAGTAATAGTCACCTGCACACACAGATATCCCCCTAAAATAGCTATAACTAAAAACAAACTAAAAACTACTTCCAAAAATATTCAGCTTTGATATTAATGAGTTTTTTGGGTTCATTGAGAACATGGTTGTTGTTCAATAATAAAATTAATCCTCAAAAATACAACTTGCCTAATAATTCTGCACTCCCTGTATGTGTCTGTGTGTGTATGGACTCAGCAGTATATGTGTCTGTGTGTGTGTGTGTGTGTGTGTGTGTGTATGGACTCATCAGTCATTGTTCTTTGGTGCTTGGGTCCAATTAAATTGCCTATTTTCTTTGGAACATCTTGGAGTGCCTGGATTATTTTTTCTACATTCAAGTTGATAGTTGGTCCTTTTGGTACTAGGGCTGATCCAGTTTGCACCCAGGAGTCGAGGACGAGGGTTTGAGTGCATTTCCATGATCTATACATGGCTATGTGTGTGTGTATGGACTCAGCAGTCTCTGTGTGTGTGTGTGTGTGTATGGACTCAGCAGTCTCTGTGTGTGTGTGTGTGTGTGTGTGTGTGTATGGACTAAGCAGTCTTGTGTGTGTGTGTGTGTGTGTGTGTGCGCGGACTCAGCAGTCTTGTGTGTGTGTGTGTGGACTCAGCAGTCTGTGTGTGTGTGTATGGACTCAGCAGTCCGTGTGTGTGTGTATGGACTCAGCAGTCCGTGTGTGTGTGTAATCAGCAGTCGCGTGTGTGTGTGTGGACTCAGCAGTGTGTGTGTGTGCGTGTGTGTGTGTGTGTGGACACAGCAGTCTCGTGTGTGTGTGTGTATGGACTCAGCAGTCTGTGTGTGTGTATGGGATCAGCAGTCTGTGTGTGTGTATGGGATCAGCAGTCTCGTGTGTGTGTGTGTGCGTGTGTGTGTGTGGACTCAGTCTGTGTGTGTGTGTCTGTGTGTGTATGGACTCAGCAGTGTGTGTGTGGACTCAAGAGTAAATGTGTCTGTGTGTGTATGGACTTAGCAGTATATGTGTCTGTGTGTATGGACTAAGCAGTATATGTGTCTATGTGTGTGTGTGTATGGACTCAGCAGTCTGTGTATGGACTCAGCAGTCTGTGTGTGTGGATTCAGCAGTCTAAGTGTGTAAGCACTCAGCAGTGTGTGTGTGTATGGACTCAGCAGTCTCTGTGTGTATGGACTCATCAGTCTGTGTGTGTGTGTACCAAGCATGATGTGTGTTTGTGTGTGTGTGGACTCGGCAGTCTGTGTGTGTGTGGACTCAGCAGTCTCTGTGTGTGTGTATGGACTCAGCAGTCTGTGTGTGTGTGGACTCAGCAGTATAGGTGTCTGTGTCTATGGACTCAGCAGTGTATGTGTTTGTGTATGTGTATGGACTCAGTAGTGTATGTGTCTGTGTGTGTGTATGGACTCAGCAGTCTGCGTGTGTATGGACTCAGCAGTCTGTGTGTGTGTGGATTCAGCAGTGTGTATTTGTATGGACTCAGCAGTCTGTGTGTGTGTCTGTGTATGGACTCAGCAGTCTGTGTGTGTGTCTGTGGACTCAGCAGTCTGTGTATGGACTGAGCAGTCTGTGTGTCTGTATCTGTGTATGGACTCAGCAGCATCTGTGCGTGTATAGACTCAGCATTATCTCTGTGTGTATGTGTGCATGGACACAGCAGTCTGTGTGTGTGTGTGTGTGTGTATGGACTCAGCAGTCTGCGTGCGTGTCTGTGTGTGTATGGACTCAGCAGTATAGGTGTGTATGGACTCAGAAGTATGTGTGTGTGTATGGATTCAGCAGTCTGTGTGTGCAAGGACTCAGCAGTGTGTGTGTGTGTGTATGGACTCAGCAGTCTGTGTGTCTGTGTATGGACTCAGCAGTCTGTGTGTCTGTGTATGGACTCAGCAGTCTGTGTGTGTATGGACTTAGTAGTGTATGTGTCTGTGTGTGTATGAACTCAGCAGTCTGTGTGTGTGTGTGTGTGTGTGTGAATGGACTCAGCAGTCTGTGTGTGTGTGGACTCAGCAGTCTGTGTGTGTGTGTGTATGGACTCAGCAGTGTGTGTGTGTGTGTGGACTCAGCAGTATATGTGTCTGTGTGTGTATGGACTCAGCAGTATATGTGTTTGTGTGTATATATTTAGCAGTCTGTGTGTGTATGGACTCAGCCGTGTGTGTGTGTGTGTGTGTGTATAGGTTTAGCAGTCTGTGTGTGTGTGTATGGACTCAGCAGTCGGTGTGTGTGTGTGTGTGTGTGTGTATGGACTCAGCAGTCTGTGTGTGTGTGTGTGGACTCAGCAGTCTGTGTGTGTGTGTGTGTGTATAGGTTTAGCAGTCTGTGTGTGTGTGTGTGTATGGACTCAGCAGTCGGTGTGTGTGTGTGTGTGTGTGTGTGTGTGTATGGAAACAGCAGTATGTGTGTGTGTGGACTCAGCAGTTTGTGTGTGTGTGTGTATGGACTCAGCAATCTGTGTATGGACTCAGCAGTATGTGTGTATGGACTCAGCAGTCTGTGTGTGTATGGACTCAGCAGTCTGTGTGGGTGTGTGCGTGTGTGGACTCAGCAGTCTGTGTGTCTGTGTATGGTCTCAGCAGTCTGTGTGTGTGTGTGTGTGTGTGTGTGGACTCAGCAGTATATGCATGTGCCTGTGTGTGTGAATGGACTCAGCAGTATATGTGTCTGTGTGTGTATGGACTCAGCAGTATATGTGTCTGTGTGTGAATGGACTCAGCAGTCGGTGTGTGTGGACTCAGCAGTGTGTGTGTGTGTGGACTCAGCAGTCTGTGTGTGTGTGTGTGTGGACTCAGCAGTCTATGTGTGTGTATGGACTCAGCAGTTTGTGTGTGTGTGTGTGTGTGTGTATGGCCTCAGCAGTCTGTGTGTGTGTGTGTGTGTGTGTGTGTGTTTGTGTGTGTTTGTGTGTGGACTCAGCAGTCTCTATATGAGTATGGACTCAGCAGTCTGTGTGTGTGTACTAAGAAGTCTGTGTGTGTGTCTGTGTGTATGGACTCAGCAGTCTGTGTGTCTATGGACTCAGCAGTCTTTGTGTGGATTTAGCAGTGTGTATGTGTATGGACTCAGCAGTCTGTGTGTGTATGGACTCAGCAGTCTATGTGTGTGTTTATGGACTCATCAGTCTGTGTGTGTGTGTGTGTGTGTGTGTGTGTGTGGACTCAGCAGTCTCTGTGTGTGTATGGACTCAGCATTCTGTGTGTGTGTGTGTGTGTGTTTGTGTATGGACTAAGCAGTCTGTGTGTGTAAGGACTCAGCAGTGTGTATGCATGTGTGTATGTGTGTGTGTGTGTGTGTGTGTGTATGGACTCAGCAGTCTGTGTGTCTGTGTGTGTGTATGGACTCAGCAGTCTGTGTATGGACTCAGCAGTATATGTGTCTGCGTGTGTATGGACTCAGCAGTCTGTGTGTGTATGGACTCAGCAGTCTGTGTGTGTGTGTGTGTGTGTTTGTGTGTATGGACTAATCAGTCTGTGTGTGTATGGACTAATCAGTCTGTGTGTGTGTGTGTGTGTGTGTGTGTGTGTGTACGGACTCAGCGGTTGCCCGCTTGCTGCCTTTATACTATGGCCCCATATTGAAACACTTGATTTTCCTCTGCAAAGACACGAAAGCTGGTTCATTCGGTGTTTGCCCTGTTTGAGCGGTAATACCCCATATAGCTATGCCATGGAGCCAATTCGTAAAATGAAAGACTATGGGAAAGACTTTGGCTCCATGGCAATTGAACTGTATGTGTGTGATCTGAGCGCCATTCAGTAATAATGTGCGCTCAGATCTGAGCTATCTGGGGATATGTACCTGTTTTATGCAATGGCTGCACAGTTACATATTTTTATGTATTTTATTGTCCTTTGCTGCCGTGTGTTCAATGGAGTTTTGCCTGTGTGTGTGTGTGTGTGTGTGTGTGTGGACTCAGCAGTCTGTGTGTGTGTCTGTACTCAGCAGTGTGTGTGTGTGTATATGGACTCAGTAGTCTGTGTGTGTAAGGACTCAGCAGTGTGTATGCATGTGTGTGTGTGGGGGGGTATGGACTCAGCAGTCTGTGTGTCTGTGTATGGACTCAGCAGTCTGTGTGTGTATGGACTCAGCAGTCTGTGTGTGTGTGTGTGTGTGTGCATGGACTCATCAGTCTTTGTGTGTGTCTGTACTCAGCAGTGTGTGTGTGTGTGTGTATATGGACTCAGTAGTCTGTGTGTGTAAGGACTCAGCAGTGTGTATGCATGTGTGTGTGTGGGGGGGGTTGGACTCAGCAGTCTGTGTGTCTGTGTGTGTGTATGGACTCAGCAGTCTGTGTGTGTGTGTGTGTGTATGGACTCATCAGTCTGTGTGTGTGTGTGTGTGTGTGTGTGGACTCAGCAATCTGTGTGTATGTGTGTGTGTGGACTCAGCAGTCTGTGTGTGTGTGTGTGGTGTGACAAGGCCAATTTCTCCACTGTGCATTGGAGGAGCCTGGTTGCCCGCCTTTAGACTATGGCCCCATATTGAAACACTTGATTTTCCCCCGCAAAGACACGAAAGCTGGGTCATTCGGTGTTTGCCCTGTTTGAGCGGTGATACCCCAGATAGCTATGCCATGGAGCCCATTCGTATAACGAAAGACTATGGGAAAGACTTTGGCTCCATGGCAATTGAACTGTATGTGTGTGATCTGAGCGCCATTCAGAAATAATGTGCGCTCAGATCTGAGCTATCTGGGGATATGTTGAATGTACCTGTTTTATGCAATGGCTTCACAGTTATATATTTTTATGTATTTTATTGTCCTTTGCTGCCATGTGTCCAATGGAGTTTTGCCTCTGTCCTTGGAGATAATTGGATTACTTCCCAATTATCTCCAGGATAGAAGACTCTGTGGAACTGGTTTTGGGCAGAAAAGCCATGCTTCATTTGGTCACAAAGGACTACGATCTATCTTTTGAACAACTGGACCAATTTGTAGTAGCAGTCTGTGTGTCTGTGTGTGTATGTACTCAGCAGTATATGTGTCTGTGTGTGTGTATGGACTCAGTAGTCTCTGTGTGTGTATGGACTCAGCAGTCTGTGTATGGACTCAGGAGTATGTGTGTGTGCATGGACTCAGGAGTCTGTGTGTGTGTGTATGGACTCAGCAGTCTGTGTGTGTGGATTCAGCAGTCTGTGTGTGTAAGGACTCAGCAGTGTGTGTGTCTGTATGGCCTCAGCAGTATATGTGTCTGTGTGTGTTAGGACTCAGCAATATATGTGTCTGTGTGTGTGTATGGACTCAGCAGTCTGTGTGTGTGGATTCAGCAGTCTGTGTGTGTAAGGACTCAGCAGTGTGTGTGTCTGTATGGACTCAGCAGTCTGTGTGTCTGTGTATGGACTCAGTCTCTGTGTGTGTATGGACTCAGCAGTCTCTGTGTGTGTATGACTCAGCAGTATATGTGTCTGTGTGTATGGACTCAGCAGTCTGTGTGTGTATGGACTCAGCAGTCTGTGTGTGTGTGAACTCAGCAGTCTGTGTGTGTGTGTGTGTGTGTGTGTGCACTCAGCAGTATATGTCTATGTCTGTGTGTGTGTATGGACTCAGCAGTATATGTGTCTGTGTGTATGGATTTAGCAGTCTGTGTGTGTGTATGGACTCAGCAGTCTGTGTATGGACTCAGCAGTCTGTGTATAGACTCAGCAGTCTGTGTGTATTTATGGACTCAGCAGTCTATGTGTCTGTGTATGGACTCAGCAGTATATGTGTCTGTGTGTGTGTGTATGGACTCAGCAGTCTGTGTGTCTATGTGTGTGTGTGTGTGTGTATGTATGGACTCAGCAGTCTGTGTGTCTGTATATCGACTTAGCAGTATATGTGCCTGTGTGTGTGTGTATGGACTCAGCAGTCTGTGTATGTGGACTCAGCAGTGTGTGTGTGTTTGTATGGAATCAGCATTCTGTGTGTGTATATGGACTCAGCAGTCTGTGTGTATGGACTCAGCAGTTTGTGTGTGTGTGTGTGTGTGTGTGTGTGTGGACTGAGCAGTCTGTGTGTGTGTGTGTGGACTCAGCAGTATGTGTCTGTGTGTGTGTGTATGGACTCAGCAGTATATGTATCTGTGTGTGTATGGATTTAGCAGTGTGTGTGTGTGTGTGTGTGTGTGTGTGTATGGACTCAGCAGTCTGTGTGTGTGTATAGTCTCAGCAGTCTGTGTATGGACTCAGCAGTCTGTGTGTCTGCTAGTGAGGAGGCTTTTGTGTGTGTATTGACTCAGTCTGTGTGTCTGTGTGTGTGTATGGACTCAGCAGTCTGTGTGTGTATGGGCTCAGCAGTCTGTGTATATATATATGGACTGTGTATATGGATACAGTGCCAACTATGGCACTGTATCAAGGGAAATGTGTTTTTTTTTTTTAATAATCGCAGGTGTAAAATAATGAATCCTCCACCAGGGATTATTTAAAAAAAACTGTGGCGAGGGCGTGGTTAAATGTGTCCCCCTACTTTTGTCCCTGGCTCACCATGTGCCCCCCTAAAAATTAATCCTTGAGACGACACTGAGCAGCAGTGCTTCTTTATTTTCCAATTCTGTTATTCTTTTCCTTACTGCAATCAAGTCTTCTTTCACATCCTCTATAATGATGAGCATGAGATCTAATGAGCACTTATTAAGAACAGCTATCCACCTTTTGCATACTTTGGGCTTTAAGCGTCCAATTGTAGGTATGTTCTTGATTCTGAAGCCTCTTGGTACCGGTAATCGTTTATGATAGTCTGAGAGGAATAAACCACATAAATCCAAATCAGTTTCCCTTTTTCTCAATCTCAATAGTTCATGATAAATTTCTTTCAATGTCGTAGTGTTAGGTAAATCAGTACTTGTCGTTTCCCATCTTATCCTTTCTGCATCCTGCTCAGTGTATTGGAAAACCTCAGCTATTTCTGCGAGGTCTCCTGCTTGAGTAAAAAAGTCATCCATAAGGTGATGTTTGAGAGGCAGACAGGTCTTGAATAGATGAGGTTAAAGGTACGATTATTTGTGTGTGTGCGCGCGTATGCATATATAAACACACACACATATACACACACACACACACACACTATATATATATATATATATATATATATATATATATATATATATATAAAAAATATAAATTATAAAAATAAACATTCATAAAAAAACAAATAAAAACGCTAACTTTGGCCAGCGTTTGTGACTAAGTGGCTACTACAAAAGACTGGAAATACCCCATTTGGAGTACCTTATGTTGTCTACATTTGAAAATGGTATGCCATGATGGGGTTATTTCACTTTCCTGGGCTACCATATGGTCTCAAAAGGCAACACAGACCCAGCAAACCAATCGGACAAACTGAAATGTGAAAGCCCTATATTGACCCTGTACCTTTTCAAACCACCATAAGGTCGGGGGACTTTGCTGAACACAAATATGAGTGCTTACAACAGTAAAACTTATCACAACAATGAAATTAACCAGTGAAAGTGCAGTTTTTGTGTAAAAAAATGCAAAAAACAAATAAAAGCTAACTTTGGCCAGCGTTTGTGACACACAATTTAATTTATTTTTACTTTTTTTGTGCCAGTGTTTGTGACTAAGTGGCTACTACAAAAGACTGAAAATACCCCATTTGGAATACCCTGTGTTGTCAACATTTGAAAATGGTATACCATGATGGGGTTAT